>NC_038045.1:23877040-24062030 GCF_002211085.1 Panicum hallii | reverse complement strand
TTCTTCCATTTTGCCGAACGGGGATTGGCCCTCCCCACTTGTTCTTTCTTCCGCGGCCTTCTTTACTACTACGGGCTTGAGCTCCATCACCTCAACCCGAATTCCATCTGCCACATCTCCATTTTCATCCACTTTTGTGAAGCATTTCTCGGAATTGAACCCCACTGGGATCTATTCCGCTTCCTCTTCCGCGTGAAACCCCAGCCAACCACGAAAAAACTCGCCGTGGTAGGGGGCGCCGGCATCCAACTGCGACAGCAGGCCGGCGAGATACCTTGCATATAGATTCCCCTCCAACCTTCCTGGGTGGAAAAACCTCTGGTTTTACATCGAAAACCATGCTCCCCCCCTGCCGAGAAGTCGAGCAAACCGCCCGTGGTGAGGGGGAGTGGAACCTTGAACCCTCCGGCATGGAAATGATTCAAGTCAAGGAGCTGCTGGAGGCCATCGATGCACTGAAGAAGGAGGGGTGACCGGCGCCTCCGTCATGTTCTCCTTTTACAAGCGCCGCGTCCAACCCATCCAGCAGCGCTGCAATCTGGGCTTCGAGTACACCGGCCCCGCTGACTCTTCTCGTATGTGCACAGAAGAGGTACCCGACGAAGTCGCGCTCCAGCGAGTTCAGCGGGTGCTGGTGGACGTGAACGCCGTGCCATACGTGCCCACTCTGTTCTCCGTGCAAAATCCGCCCCCGCCGGTGAGTGTTCGACTTCTTTTACTGGAGAAATCTGTTACTGCACCGATGGTGTACTGAAAAACTTTTCTACAGGGGCACTCGGAGTTGTACTGCAGCTACCCGCCACAACCGGACCTCCCCCGAGCGTATCACCTCCTCCCTCTGCGGCCGCAGCCACCAAGAATGCTCGCCTTGCTGCGGCTCAGAGCCGCAACGAGTCCGCCGAGAGCGCGGGCCCGCGGGCGGGGGAAGACGCCGGAGAAGGGCCGTGCCCGGCTGCCGCCATTGCCACCAAGGCAACTCGCCCTGCTACGGTTCGAGGCAGCGGCGAGTCCTCCGAGTGCGTGGACTCGCCGGCGAGTGAAGGAACCGAGGGGGGAGCGCGCCGGGAGAGCTCCTCCGACCAGAGCTTGGAGTTGGCCGGCGTTCTGCCACCGGTGCCGAAAAGGTCAGCGGCAGATGCGCAAACGCAAGGCCGAAGAAGTCGAGTCCTCCAGGTACGGAGTTGTTGTTTGGGCCGGTTACCAAATTCCAATGATGCCGAACACTAACAGCACCCCTTGCAGTCTTCCTGCTCCACCACCCGGATCTGAACCCAAAAGGGTGGGGACAGGTCCCTCCGACGTCGCGGCGATGACAATTGCCGTGGCGGGAACCCCTCCATCGGCCGGCCAAGCCTCGCCATCAGCGACGAGCGTTCCTCGGCGGGCCTGGCGGGTGAAGAAGGCTGTCAGGAAGAAGTCAACACTGTAAGTTTTGCTTCGATCGCTTGAAAAGCTTGACCGCGCCTGCGTGGATAACCATGTTATCGATGTCGCCAGGGCTGCAAGTGCGGGTGCAACTCCAGCTGGAACCGGGCAGGGCTGCGGCGCCTGCCTCAGCTGCAGCAGCCCCCGAGCCCTCGGCGCCTGGGGGGCCTGTACTCGCAGAGGCGGCCCCTGAAGCGGATGCAGGGCTCCCCGACTTGCCGCCTCCCGAGTCCCAACAAGGAGGAGCCGGACCCGGTGGCGATGAACAAGTCGTGGCCCCGGAAGCGGATGCGGGGCTCCCCGACTCGCCGCCTCCCGGGTCCAGGCAAGAGGGAGCCGGGCCCAGTGGCGGGGAACAAGTCGTGGCCCCTGGTGCCGCTCCTACCAGTGGTACAGGTACGCGCTTACCCGCCCGCGGCTTGATGCCAGGGTCCGAGGGCAATATGGTGACTACTTCGTATGCTTGCAGGTGTCCAGCCGCCGCCGTCCGGGGATGCCGCCTGGCCCTCGGAGAGTCCCCGTGAGGTGCTGAGGACCGGGCCAGGGTACCAGAACATCATCACCACCGACCTGGTGGATGATCTTCTGCTAACGGCCGAGAACCTGGAGACCTTCAAGAGCACCTTCAAGGAGTTATACAACTTCTCCATGGTAGTACTCGTGTAAAGTTCCAGGTGTGTGCATTGGTGAGTTGTTTAGTACTCATTCTCCTCCTTTGGTGCAGCATGTGATTACCAAATCCTAGAAGAAGTCGGAGAAAACTCCGCGCGGTTGTCAGCGACGCGCGGGAGTTAGGTGCCCTGCACAAGCGCATCTCCGAGGAGAAGACGAAGAACTGCTATCTGCAGCGCGAGCTTGACATGCTGAAGCAGGAGAGGACTCGAGAGACCTGGCTGCTCAAGAATGACCTGAAGAAACCTTGAAGCGGCCAACTCCGAGCTCTAACAACGGGTCAAGGAGCAACAAGCAGAGTACCAGGAGCAGCTCAAGGCGGAAAAGAAGGCGCACCAAGGTAGGCCCCCGCTTCCCTCGAGTACTTTTCCTTAGTGATTTCACTTGCTTGCTGAAACATCTTCACCACAGAGCTTAGGAAAGTAATAAAACACAAAGAGGAGCTGCTTACTGACGTGAAGAATATGCTGTATCATCGTACAGATGAAGTCGAAAGGCTGCAGAAGGTGATCGATGACACTGAACGGCAGTTCGTCGACTGCCTTCAGCAAGTCAAAGCGCTGGGCGAGAGGGACGAGCAGCGACGCAAGGAGCTGGAGGACCTCCAGGGTGCCGCCCAGGAACTGGTGGACATGGTGGACCCGCCAGAAGAAGGCGAGGCAGGCCCGCGGCCCCTGCTGGGACGGCTCCGTGAAGCCCCGAAGAAAATGCTCAAGTTTTTATCCGAAGCTCCAGTCGCCTGCGTAAGCAACGCCCTTGCATATGTGAAGTCCTTCGTGCCCAATGCGCAGTTAGGCATTTTTGTGCAGGGGATGGCGGCAGACTGCTCGGATGAGCGTTTTGAAGAGTACCTGCGTGAAGCCCAACCTGTAGCAGAACAAATTGTACACAGTGTACTGCAGGATTAGGGCATGAAGAACAAGTACTCGTTCTCTTGTATATATGTTTATGTCGATGTCTCTACTTGTGTGTATGTGCCTATGCTGAGCGAATGTCCAGGCTTACAAGGCGCAGTAGTAGATACTACCCCGGGGTGCAACGACCCTGAAGGTAGCCGTAGCTCCGTGTAGGAACTCGTCTAACAAGTGGTCCACAACCCGAAATTGTAGGCCTAAACTCGTTAGGAAGGAACGCGAGCGTCGTCGCGGGATTGCCGTGCGTAGGGCAAAAAATTAGGACTAGCTCGAGTGCGGCGACTCTGAGTGTAGTCGAAAGTCGCTCCTGCTTATGAGCGTGCTCCGTAAGCTGTGTAAGACCCGGGCGGACGGATCGGGCTTGTTAGGAGCAGGTGCGGTCGTTGCCGCGTTTTGGCCATTCTTTTGGCAAAAACATGACTGTTCTGAGTGCCGCCACTCAGGATGTAGTCGAGGTAGCTCTTCATGCGAGCCTGTCCAACGTGCTGTTTTGGAGCCAGTCGAGCGGATCGACTGAGTTGGACAAAGTGCGACTTCGGTCGCGTGCGACCACCTAAGGTCGCGGCGGAACTCGATATATCGAGGAGTTTTAGCCGGAGCAGATGGTTCGACAAAAAATGAAGTCGATAGGTTGTGAATGTAGTCACAACTTTATTCGCGACGAGCGGCCAGTCTACACGAGTGTTGGTTCGTGGCCGTGGCTGTCGTGCGCTGGAGAATGAATGTTCAACCCGAATATTGTGGCTCATAGCCTCCAATATGCATCGAAGAAAGGAGATCTTCCAAGCCCCTGAGGAATTTGGATATCGCCGGGTATTTGCTTATGGGTAGAACTTACGCAGGTGTTGGACGTTCCAGGAATTTGGGATGTCCTGGCCCTCGGGACATTGTAGTCGATACGACCCTGGCCGTGTGACCTGCTTGACGACGAACGGGCCCTCCCACCTTGAATTGAGTTTGTGTAGGCCAGATTCGTCATGGATACGACGTAAAACCAGGTCGCCGACGCTGAATGACCGCTCCTTGACGTTGCGATCATGGTATCGGCGGATCCCCTGCAGGTACCTGGCTGACTGGACAAGGGCGGTGCAACGAGCTTCTTTCACAGAATCGAGCTCTAACTGCCTCGCTTCGTCCGCCTCGCCTTCATTGTACATTTCAACCCTTGGGACTTCCACATGATGTCGGCTGGTAAAATTGCTTCAGATCCATATACAAGGAAGAAAGGTGTTTGGCCTGTGGCTTTGGACGGCTGAGTCCGAAGCCCCCAGACTACATGCGGCAGCTCGTGTACCCATTTGCCTCCCTTCTTGCTGTTTTCATCGTATAGTCGCTTCTTGAGACCGTCAATTATCAAGCCGTTCGCCCGTTCGACTTGTCCATTGGCCCGCGGGTGTGCAACTGAGACATATTTGACTTCGATGCAAGCGTTCTCGCAGAATTCCCAGAAATGGTTGGCCATGAAGTTTGACCCCAAGTCCGTGATGATAGTGCTGGGGAAGCCGAATCGGTGCAGAATATCTGAGATAAAGTCAACGACCCGGTCTGGCGTGAGCTTGGCGATTGGCTTGTACTCGATCCACTTTGTAAACTTGTCGATAGCCACCAGAACATGAGTAAAACCACCTGGCGCCGTCGTGAAGGGCCCGATCATGTCGAGACTCCAACAAGCAAAAGGCCACGATGGTGGTATAGTGATGAGGCTATGAGCAGGAACATGGGTCTGCTTGCCGAAGAATTGGCAGTTTTGACACCTGCGCACGAGATCCTCCGCGTCGGTTACTGCAGTGGGCCACCAGAAGCCGGCCCTGTATGCTTTCCCAACCAGCGTTCTTGACGCCGCATGGTTGCCGCAAACGCCTTCGTGGATCTCTCGTAGTATGTCGTACCCATCTTCCTTCGTGACGCACTTCATAAGAACTCCTGACCGAGCGCCATGCCTGTAGAGCTTGCCGTTGACCAGGACGAAACCCTTGCTTCTTATTAAGACGCGCACCGCTTCCGCACTCTTAGCGGCAATTCCCGCTGGTAGCCGCTGGTCTTGAATGAAGTCGATGAAAGCCGCTCGCCAGTCCTCCCCCAGCGTCAGAACCTCTCGATCGGGTTGTTGGGAACCCGAGTCGATGGTTACTTGCGGAGAAGGCTTGATAGATGGCTGATCAAGCTCCTGGACGAAGACTCCCGGCGGGACTTGAGCGCGCGTTGACCCTAACTTGGACAGGATGTCCGCGCCGACGTTGTGCTCCCGTAGCACATGGTGAACCTCCAAGCCAGAAAACTTGCCTTCCAGCTTGCGCACTTCCTGAACGTATGCATCCATTGTTTCCTTGTTGCAGTCCCACTCCTTATTGACCTGCTGAACGACAAGAAGAGAATCGCCATACACAAGTAATCGCTTGATCCCTAGTGATATCGCCAAACGAAGCCCGTGAAGCAAGGCTTCATACTCGGCTTCGTTATTAGATACCTTCCATAAGATCTGAAGGACATACTTCAATTGTTCGCCTCGTGGGGAGATGAGCAAGACACCAGCGCCTCCGCCGTCGAGCTTGAGGGACCCATCAAAATACATGGTCCAGTGCTCTGGCTTGTCCACTGGGGTTGGGACTTGATTCTCCCTCCATTCAGCCATGAAGTCGACTAGAGCCTGTGACTTGATGGCAGTGCGTGGCTTGAAGTCGATTGACAAAGCCCCCAGTTCCACTGCCCACTTAGATATGCGTCCCGTGGCATCTTGATTATGGAGAATATCCGCCAGCGGGAAGTCCGTAATCACAGTGATCTTGTACTCGTCGAAGTAATGGCGCAACTTTCTTGATGTGATCAAAATTGCATATAAGAGCTTTTGAACAGCTGGGTACCGTACTTTTGACTCGGAGAGGACCTCGCTGACAAAATAGACGGGCCTCTGCACTCCGAACGCATGGCCTGCTTCGCCTCGCTCGACTACAATGGCGCTGCTGACAACATGGGTTGTTGCCGCAATGTAGAGTAGTAGGTCCTCTTCCGGTAGCGGAGCGGTAAGGATCGGAGGCGACTGGAGGTGAATTTTCAAGTCTTGTAGAGTTCGCTCGGCCTCCTCCGTCCATTGAAACTTGTCTTGGCGTTTTAGGAGCTTGAAGAAAGGTAGTCCTCTCTCCCCGAGTCGGGAGATGAACCTGTTCAGGGCCGCCATACAACCTGTCAGCTTCTGTACATCCTTGATTGTGGCCGGAGCCTCCATATCAGTGATGGCCATGATCTTGACAGGGTTGGCCTCGATGCCCCGGTTGCTGACGATGAACCCAAGCAGTTTCCCAGAAGGTACTCCGAAGACGCACTTGGTGGGATTGAGTTTCCACCGATATCTGCGTAGACTACTAAATGTTTCTTCCAAATCTTCGATCAGGCTATCGGGATCCCTGGTCTTGATGACCACATCATCCACATAAGCCTCAACATTCCGGTGCAGCTGATCCGCGAAACACATCTGGATCGCGCGTTGGTATGTTGCTCCTACATTCTTCAACCCAAAAGACATTGTTTTATACGCATAAGTCCCGTATGGGGTGATGAATGCAGTCTTGATTTGGTCCTCCTCCTTGAGCGCAATCTGATGATACCCTGAGTAACAATCAAGAAAACAAAGAAGGACACACCCAGCAGTCGAATCGACGACTTGATCAATGCGCGGCAGCCCAAAATGATCTTTTGGGCAATGCTTGTTGAGATCGGTGTAGTCGACACACATTCTCCATTCATTGTTCTTTTTCTTTACAAGCACGGGATTCGCTACCCACTCTGGATGAATTACTTCTTTAATGAATCCAGCCGTGAGGAGTTTAGCGATCTCTCGTTTAATGGCCTCACGCTTGTCGTGAGCAAACCTCCGGAGGCGTTGCTTTTTGGGCATGGCCTTCGGGTCTACATTCAAAGCATGCTCGATCAACTCCCTGGGCACCCCTGGCATGTCCGCAGGTTTCCATGCGAATATGTCTCGGTTAGCCCGAAGAAAGCTGACGAGCGCGAGTTCCTATTTGTTGCCTAAGCCCGCGCCAATGACGGCGGTCTTAGATGGATCTCCCTCCTGGAGCTGGATCGACTTAAGGGCCACGCCATCAGTCGACTGGATGCTCGACTTGCTGGCCTTCTTGGAGGGAATTTCCAGCCCAGACTGGGAAAGCTGCTGCGCGGCCGCGAGTACTTCTCCCGAAGCATCTGGCACACGAGTAGTCGAAGCATATTGGATCGCCTCCTGGTTGCAGTCGTATGACTTCTTCAAGTCGCCACGGAGGGTGAGCACTCCACCGAGTCCTGGCATCTTAAGAAGCAGATAAACATAGTGCAGCACTGCCATGAACTTAGCCAGTGCCGGACGACCCAATATTGCATGGTAAGAGGAATCAAAAGTAGCCACCTCAAACTTGATGAACTCGGTACGATAGTTCTCCCGCGTGCCAAAGGTGACTGGGAGGACCACCGTGCCAAGCGGATGAGCCGCATTACCTGGGACGATCCCGTAAAAGGGAGACTTGCTGGGCACCAGCATATCCTTGAAATCCAGGCCCATCTTCTTCAAAGTACTGACGAAGATGAGATTGAGCCCGCTTCCGCCATCGATGAGGACCTTGGTGAGCTTGACCTCTGCCACCACAGGATCCAGGACCAATGGGAACTTACCGGGCTCCGAGAAGCTCGTCCACTGATCGTCGCGAGAGAACGAGATGGGGACCTCCGACCAACGGAGCGGCCGTGGTACCGCCGGCTCGACGGACAAGATCTCCCGAAGAAGCAGCTTCTGGTCCCTTCTGGAACCGAAATCCTCATCACCGCCGAAGATAACGTTGACGACCTTCGAGGCATCCTGAAACTTCGGGTTACGCCCCTGGTCATCGTGATCGTCATCCTCGGGTTCTTTGTCAGCAGGCTTCTTATTCTTCTTTCCACCACCGGTGTTGCTGAACGTCCTCCGGAGGTGGTAGCAGTCAATGGCGGCATGGTTGGTGCCCGGATGCCATGGGCACTTCTTCTGCAGGAGTTTCTCAAATTCCTCCTGCGTCGTCGACTTCTTGCCCCGCGAAGGACGATCGATAGCCGCGATGACATCATCTGGCTTTCATTTCCGGGGTGGCCCAGAAAAGTCCCGCTGGCCTTTGTCGCTGCGGTTGTCGTTTGGGCGCCGCAGATTGCTATCATGGCGCCGCGGGAACCGCTCCCGCATCTTCTCCTCCTGCTCGGACCAATCGTGCATCATATCACGAAGGCCCGCAACGGTCTTCGGCCTGTTCCGCCCAAAATCTCTGTATATGCTCGGGTCGGTGATGCTGTTGTAAAAGCAGTCGATGATGTCCTCCTCCGAGATGTTCACGATGGTGGCGCGGACGTCGAAGAAGCGACGCGTGTAGGACCGTAGAAGCTCGTTACGTTCCTGCTTGCACTGGGCAAGATCGTGTCGAGTACCTGCACGGGTAATTGCTCCCTGGAAATTATCGATGAAGACCTTCTTAAGTCATTCCCAGGAGTCGATTGTGTTGCTGCCAAGGCTCTCCAGCCAGGTGAGCGGCGCAGGGTCCAAAGCCATCGGGAAGTAGATGACTTTGGTGATATTTGAGCCCCCCGCAACGTCAATGGCAGTGGAGTAGCAACGAAGCCACTGCTGGGGAGCCTGCTTGCCGTCGTACTTGGTGATGCCGATCGGTTTGAAGCCCTCCGGGTACTTGTAACTGCTGAAACGAGCAGAAAAAGCAGGAAACCGATCACTGCAGTCAGTACCTTCATTCTCGACTTCTTCACGGGTCTTGCGCCTGGAAGAAATCACGGTGCGCGCGTCGCGGCCTTCATTGATGTGTTGGCGCAGATCCTCCGGAAGGAGTCGATGATGGGCTTGTCGTGGCTGACCCCCTTGCGGTGGCTGCTGCCTCCCGCCAGGGGTCTGGCTCCCGCAAGCGTTGTCGTTGCTGGGTTGACATCGAAGACGGCCGCCAGCCGTTCGGCTGTGGGCCTGACTTCGACTCTCTCCCACACGCTCCTCCCGGATGGTAGGCGCCGGGTTGTGTTGATCCAACTGGATCCAAGCCCTCTGCGCGTACAAGAGTGCTTGACGTACCTCCGGGTCATGGCTGCGCTCGAGGATGGCCGTAACCCTAGCGATGTTGGCCACCGGAGTCCGAAACCCCCGTTCGCTGACGGCGGCGAACTCAGGATCAAGCTCGCGATGCATAGATCGCCTACGCTCGTTGGCCTTCCTCCGCCAGATTGTGCGGGCCCTGTTTCTGGCCCTCCGCGCTTCTCGATCGGCGTCGTTCTCGTCACCAACATTGGCCGTGATCTCATCCTCAGAGATCATTTCAAAATTGTCGATGAGAAAATCCCCACCGTCCTCGCCTTCTTCGGCCATCAGCACCTGGCGGGAGGAAAGCTCGTGAGAACCTTCGTCGACTAGTTCAGTCGTTCCCTCCGCCGCGGTGGCCAACGGCCTGCCTTCCTGAAAAGGCAAGGGCTCGAGGTGAGCCACGAGTCGATCCTCTGCTTCGAGTGATTTGGGGAGCGTTACGCCCCTCCAGTGCACCATGTGCCCCCCCGGCAAGGAGGTGACCACCAGATCACCGGAACCGGAACAACCCGAAGCCCCCCGACACGCGGTGGCTTCGATTTTTCCGATCTGGAGTAACAAGTTCAGGTCCTTCTCAAACATGGAAAGGGACCTGAAGGCGTCGGCCTCCTGAAGACCAGTGGCCGATTCGCACGAACCGAGCTGAGATCGGCTAAGCGAATCCCTAGGTTGGAACAAGTCCAAACCAGGGAGAGTTGCCGCAACACCAGAAGAAGTCGAGGCTGAAGCGAACTCCACCTTGTCCTGTGCTGCGGGAGCGTGGAGCGGCAAGTTGTCGAGGTCGTCGACAAACTTGTCGAGGTCGCTGCGGAAATCCGTAGCGGTGGTCCTTGGCTTCATGTCGACAAGGAATCGCCGGAAACTGCCCGCACCATCTGCGATGCAGACCCATGAACCAAAAACAAACGTCGTTCCCTGAGAGGGAACCGACCTGACGAATCTGAACGAAGCCATCGAGCTCGCCGGTGAATCTTCGACGCGTCCCCCTACCTGGCGCGCCAGCTGTCGGTGTTTAACCGGCTGCCCACCAAGGGATATACCCAAGGTGGTAAGTTTTGGGTGAGGGGACGCCGAGATCAGGAACTCGAAGGTGCAAAGAACACAAGACTTTAGACAGGTTCGGGCCGCACGGAGCGTAACACCCTACGTCCTGTACGGTGGTTTGTATTCTCTTTGGTGTAGTATGACCTAATGATCTCTATTTTGAGGGGGTTCCTGACCTCCCTTATATACCCGAGAGGTCAGAGTTACAAAGATGCTAACCAACCCCCACCGAGGGATCACACCAGAACTGATCTCGAGTAGATCCTCTCCGTGTTGGTTAGCCCTATCTCCTATTTAAACGGGATAAACAAGAGATAAACAAAATGAATAAGAGATAAGACGGACTTAATCTCTTAAACCTCCGTAGACTACGCTACATGCCCAGCCCGGTAGCCCCGGGTCTGACAACACTAACCACGGTTAATAGGTTAAGACGGATAGGACTTATCGACTAGTTATTGATGAGAGACGTATGGGTTATGCCACCGAAATTAACCGCGCAAGTCCGAAGATATTCGGCAGTTGTTTTTGGTTGTGAGATCGAATAGTACGTGCATGCATAATCAATCATCAAATAAACGAATGTAATGTATGTTTTGTTTTATTAAGGACGAATAGCGTGTTGCTTATTTCTACAATGGGTTAATAGGATTCTTATGGTAATTTTAAGTTAAGTACCTTAGGCATCCATCTGATTTCTAGTCTTTGCTGTTATCAGAATTGTTTATCTCGTTCCATTTATCTTGTCATTTCTCAACAAGGTAAATAAGTCTCACCATTTGCATTCTTGTTGCAGATGGCAGCCCCTTCCAACGTCTTTTGGGATCCGGTAGGGCATCTCTACACAAATACCTTGCACTGGGAGGGTTTCCCTCGTCTTCTCTGGGAGTCACTGCGTTCGCTCCTTTATAACGAGCCTTCACAGTATGATGCAGTAGAGTATCAGGAGGAGGGTGTTCGCCGATGTCGAGTCAGAATGACTATTCCCCAACATCCCTTCTGCTCCCAATGGCAGCCCATTGAAGTTAATGTGGTGGGTCATCGTATAGTTGATACGATTGAGGGAGCAGCTCTAGAAGCTATCTATCTGTTCTGCAATCAGCATCCAAGGGAAGTTGCAGGACAGCCTATTGGACTATTTTCTACCACAGATCCCAACGATCCTGAGTGGAATCTCAGGGTAGTCCCTGAAGGTCACATGTTGGAAGGCTCGACAGAAGAAGCGCTTCAGGGTACTATGCGGTTCATGAATGTGCAACATCATTATCAACTTCTGCTACGTCGCGGTATGGGTCAGTTGATCAATATCGCGCAAGGTCATTTCAGGAACGCTGACCGACAAGTCACCCAGACTGCGCAGCTTCAAGCCTTGGTGGCAGAAAAGGATGAAATCATCGCTACACATGAGGAGACCATTCATCACCGGGAAGACCAGATCAATGAGAGTGATGCGATAATCACCCAATGCAACATGATCATTGAGTTTCTCCAAGAACAGATCCACGACCTCATTCTCGAGGTTGATGATGCCCAAGCCCAGATCAATGAACTCCAACAGCAGCCAGCACCTCCTGCTGTACCAGCTCCTGAAGAGGAAGAAGAAGATCCTGAAGAAATCGAAGGAGTCTCCGAGATCGATTCCAAGCACGGAGATCCTGTTATCAGTCCCCATCATTCTTCTTCAGGCAGTCAGTCATCAGTGGGCAATTTTTATGACTTTTAGTCTAGTTTGAGTTGGTAACATCCTAGTTGTAGTTAGTGTACAAAAGTGTGACATAGGTAGTGTGTAGTCTACCTAGATCTGGAGCCACTTGTTGTGTTATATGTGGCATGTGTACTTATGGAATGGTTTTTGGTAATTAAAGTACATTGATGTAAGATGTAAGGACTACCAGTGTTTGAGTAGTAATCCAAATCATGTGTTTTATCATCTTGCTCAATATCCTTGCATCTGATTTGAGTGGATTGAATGGAGCATATGAATTACATTTCTATTTGGTAATTGTATATCATCTGAAATTGGAGTAAGGATATGATTGACAATGGATATCTCCTTTGTTTCAGATGGTTGGAGCTACTCGCGGAACCCCGGAAGGTTTCCCGGCAGATCAAGCTAACGGTTCTCAGCAACCGCCACCGCCACCTCCAAATCTGGCCGAGGTCATGGCCCGACAAACAGAACTCCTCAACCAGCTTGTGCAAGCTCAGATGGGCCACTTCCACCAGCAATCCCGAGGCCGAGACGAACCCCTATCGGCCAGTTATCAAGACTTCCTCAGTACCCAGCCTCCACTATTCCATAAGGCAGATGAGCCCCTCGACTCGACGCTTGGCTCCGTACCATCGAGTCAAAGTTTGCTTTATTGTCTGCCCCATGTTTTGATGAGAACAAGGCGCTTTTTGTAGCCCAGCAACTCCGTGGCACAGCTCGCCTATGGTGGGATCATTTTCATGCCATGCAGCCTGCCGATCATGTCGTCACCTGGGACGAGTTCCGGACCGCCTTTCGAGCGCACCACATACCTGAGGGACTCATTGAGCGAAAGCTCAATGAATTTCTGAATCTGACTTAGGGAACCCACACCGTCATGCAATACGCACAAGTTCTCAACCACTTGTGCCAGTACGCGGGATACCATGCGGACAATGATGCCCACAAAAGAGATCGTTTTCGCCGAGGCCTGAACACCAAACTTAAAGAACGACTGAATTTGGTAAGGGCCGATAATTTTAATGAATTGGTCAACATGGCCATCACTCATTAAGATTGCATCTCAGCACACCGAGCAGAAAAGAAAAGGAAGACACCCACAGGGCCTACAACTACACAACCGTCAAGGTATCGGTTGGTCCCGAGCACTGCTCCTCGAGCCCCGCCTCGAAGCAATTTGCCTGGCACATGGGTAGCTAGACCACCCCAACAGGCACGATTTAACCGACCACCGACACCTCAAGTTCAGCAGCAACAACAACAAGGTCCACGGTCGAGTTTTCCGCCAGTCAACCAAGGAAACAGCAACTATCGTTGTTTCAACTGTGGAAGCCCGTCCCATTTCATCAAGGATTGCCCTCAACCTAGGAAGTCTTTCCAAGGGCAAACATCTGGTCCAACCAGCAAGGGCAAGGGCAAGAGGCAAGTGGTCTAGGTCCGCCAAGGAAGGATGAACCTCACCACACTCTCCGAACTCCCCGAAGGGACACCAATAATGACGGGTACATTTTCTATCAACCATCATCCAGTAATTGTTCTTTTTGACACTGGTGCCACCCATAGCTTTATTAGTGCAAAGTTTGGAACTAAAATAGGCTTGGACCTTTATCCTGTTAGTGGGGTATATAAGATAACAACTCCTGGCGGTAAAATCTCCTCAAACCAAGTTTGTAGAAGCGTGCCAATTCAAATGGGTAAAAATCTAATGAGGACAGATTTACTATTGCTAGACCTAGAAGGAATGGATGTTCTTTTAGGTATGAATTGGATGACCCAACATCAAGTGTCATTAGATATCTCTTCCCGAATTGTGGAGATAGATTCATCTGAGTATGAACCTACCATTCTCTATCTCCCACAACAGCAGTACCTTAACCCTTGCACCTATACTACAAGGGGGATCAAGTTAAAGGATATCCCTATCGTTTGTGAATACCCAGATGTCTTTCCAGACGATTTGCCTGGAATGCCCCCAGATAGAGAAATCGAGTTTATCATCGAACTCCAACCTAGCACAGCCCCTATCTCAAACAGATCTTATCGTATGCCTCCTAACGAGTTAGCCGAATTAAAAATCCAACTCCAAGACCTTCTTGACAAGGGTTTCATTCGTCCGAGTGCGTCACCATGGGGTTGTCCAGCCTTATTTATGAAAAGGAAAGACAATAGCTTAAGGCTATGTGTGGACTATCGTCCTCTCAATGCGGTAACTATCAAAAACAAATATCCCCTACCCGGCATTGATATTCTCTTTGATCAGCTAGCCGGAGCTAAAGTATTTTCTAAAATTGATCTTCGTTCCAGCTATCATCAAATTAAGATTCGGCCCAGTGACGTTCCAAAAACAGCCTTTTCTACTCGATATGGTCTGTATGAATACCTAGTCATGTTGTTTGGTCTCACCAATGCTCCCGCATATTTCATGTATCTCATGAATTGTGTCTTCATGCAAGAACTCAACAAATTTGTTGTGGTCTTCATTGAGGACATCCTGATCTATTCCAAAAACCTAGAAGATCATACCAAACATCTTCATGTCATTCTTCGGCGATTAAGAGACCACCATTTATACGCCAAATTCTCCAAGTGCGAGTTTTGGTTAGATACGGTGAAATTTCTGAGCCATACCATCTCGGATGACGGTATATCCGTTGACCCCAGCAAAGTACAAGAAGTAGTGGATTGGAAACCTCCAACATCAGTCCATCAGATCCGTAGTTTTCTTGGTCTAGCGGGCTATTATCGTCGCTTTATCCCGGATTTCTCCAGAATAGCCAAACCTATGACTGAACTACTAAAGAAAGGTAGTAAATTCTCTTGGGATCAAAAATGCGATGATGCAATTTACACTCTTAGAGATCATCTTACTACTGCTCCAGTCTTAGCTCAACCAGATGTGTCAAAACCCTTTGACATCTATTGTGATGCATCAGGAACTGGACTTGGTTGTGTGCTTATGCAAGACAACCGAGTAATTGCATATGCATCATGAGTACTCAGGGTTCATGAACAGAACTACCCTACCCATGATCTTGAACTTGCAGCAGTCATTCATGCCTTGAAAATCTGGAGACATCATTTGATGGGTACAAAATGTCACATTTATACTGACCATCAAAGCCTCAAGTACATCTTTACACAGGCAGATCTGAATATGAGGCAAAGACACTGGCTAGAAGTTATCAAAAATTACGATTTGGAAGTACACTATCATCCAGGCAAGGCCAATGTCGTTGCGGATGCACTCAGTCGCAAGGCACATTGCTCTTGCTTGTCTGTGGAAGCTTTCAACGAGACTCTTTGCTAGGAAATGAGAAAGCTTAATCTAGAAATTGTTCCCCAAGGTGGCTTAAACCATCTCTCGGTTGAAGCCACACTTAGAGATAGCATTGTTCTAGCTCAACAGCGCAATAAAGGAGTCAGAATCATTAAACAGAAGATAACACAAGGAGAAGGAAAGTATAAGTGCTTCCAAGTAGATCCAGAAGGGGTTTTATGGTTCAACGAACGTATACTTGTACCCAAGAACCATAAACTCCGTAAACAGATATTGGACGAGGCCCACCTATCCAAATTCTCGATCTATGCACCCTAGCAGTACGAAGATGTACCAGGATCTGAAACAAAACTTTTGGTGGACTCGTATGAAACGAGAAATTGCCAAGTATGTCTTAGAATGTGATATCTGCCAAAGAGTCAAAGCCAGTCATCTGAAAACTACTGGTATTCTTCAACCTCTACCTATTCCCTCTTGGAAGTGGGAGGACATCAGTATGGACTTTATTATTGGTTTTCCCAATACTTCTCTGAGGCATGACTCTATTTGGGTAATCGTTGATCGATTAACCAAAACTGCACATTTTCTTCCTGTGCACACTACATATAATGTCAAGAAATATGCCGAGATTTATCTGGATCAAATTGTTCATCTTCATGGGATACCTAAGATGATAATTTCTGATCATGGAGCACAATTCGTCGCTCGGTTCTGGGAGCAACTTCAAAATGCTCTTGGAACTAAGTTAATTCGAAGCTCCGCATATCATCCTCAAACAGATGGACAGACTGAAAGAGTAAATCAGATTTTGGAAGATATGCTTAGAGCCTGCGTCCTACAATATGACAAAAATTGGGATAAATGCTTGTCACTGGCAGAATTCTCTTACAATAATAGCTATCAAACTAGTCTCAAAATGGCCCCGTTCGAAGCATTGTACGGTCGCCGATGCCGAACTCCTTTGAGTTGGTCAAAAACTGGCGAGCTAAAATCTTTGGATCTGACCTAGTTATTGAAGCAGAGGATAAGGTAAAGATTATACAGAACAATCTAAAGGCAGCCCAATCTCGACAGAAAAGCTACGCTGATATACGAAGAAGACCGTTACAGTATCAAGTTGGAGACTTCGTATATCTTCGAGTATCTCCTACTCGAGGTGTTCAAAGGTTCGGCGTAATGGGGAAACTTGCTCCCCGATACATCGGACCCTTTGAAATCCTTGAAAGCTGTGGACCCGTAGCTTACCGTCTCCGACTTCCTCTTCAATTAACGACCATCCATAAAATCTTCCATATATCCCAACTTAGGAAGTGTGTTAAGATTCCTACCGAGATCATCGATTCCCAAGCCATCAAAATCGAACCTGATCTAACCTATACCGAACATCCAATTAGAGTGTTAGACACCAAAGAAAGAAGCACTAGGAGAGAAACCATCAGAATGTACAAGGTTCAGTGGAACCATCACACAGAAGAAGAAGTGACATGGGAAACCGAATCTTATCTTCGGCAAAATTTTCCAGACTTCTTTCAAGCCAACCTGTGAACTTGATCATTCAATCCTATCCTGTTTCGGAATCTCGGGACGAGATTCTTTTTAGGGGGGAAGGCTGTGACACTCAGGTAATTAGTCTTGTCACACCCTAAGTTTTAATGTGAGGTTATGTGCAAGAGGTGGTAAAAGTGTGTTTAAAAAATTTAAAGATTAAGGGAAAAAGGTTATTTATACAATTATATTATAATAAAGGTCCTTTAGTGCTAAATGGGTGAACATGGAGGGTAGAATTCAAATGTATGAGGGTTGTTTTGCAAAAAGTCAAAAACTTGTGTTTAAATCGCAAATATAGGTGAAACTACACATAGGATATATATGTAGTGTAGTTTTAAAATAGGATTTATGTAAAGTTTGGAAATCTTGTTAAGTTTCAAATTAATTGCAAATCCTTAGCTCTTCTGTGGATGAACCTTAAAGCAAAGTTGTACATTTTGAAAAACCATACACTTTTGCTTTTGGGCCCATCTCCATTTGAGCACTGGTTTGAAAGTTATTTATGCATTGCAGTGGAGTCCCTCTCTTTTCTGGAATTTGCAACCAGGCCCCTCTTCGTCTACCTCTCTCTCCCTCTCCTCTGTTCTCCTCTGCCGCGCACCGCCGCCATTCTCCCGGCCATGTGCGCCGCCCCTGCCGTCTCTGCGCTGCTTAGGACCTCGCCACCTGCCACCCCGGCCTCAGCCCCGCCGCTTCCCGCCCTCGCGCTGGCTTACTCCCGCCACGACACGCCTCCCGACTGCCTGCCCTAGCTGTGCTTCGCCGCCGCTCGCCGTCGCAGCATCACCCATGCCACCTCCTGCCTTTCAACATTCCACATGTCTCTCCTCTACCGTGCCGCCGCCCTCCCGACCCCGTGCTGGCCTGCCCTTGCATCCTCCACGTCACAGAGCTCCTGCCCAAGCTCTGCCGCGGCTGCCACGCGCGCCGCCGAGGCTCCCGCACCTGCTTGCGCACGGGCACTATCAGACCCGGGGCCACGGGATTGGGTACATGACGTAGTTTAAAGAGATTTAAGAGATTAAGTCCATCTTATCTCTTATTCATCTTGTTTATCTCTTATTTATATCGTTTAAATAGGAGATAAGGCTAACCGATACAGGGGGAATCAACCCGAGATATGTTCTGGTATGATTCCTTAGCTAGTGTTGGTTAGTATCTTTGTAACCCTGCCCTCTCGGATATATAAGGGAGGACAGGGACCCCTCTCAAAACATGATCTCTAGATCATTCAACACCAAAGGCGATACAAACCACCATACAGGACGTAGGGTATTACGCATCTTGCGGCCCGAACCTGTCTAAGCTTTGTGTTCCTTGCACCTTCGAGTTCCTGGTCTCGGCGTCCCCTCACCCAAAACTTACCACCTTGGATATATCCCTCGGTGGGCAGCCGGTTAAACACCGATAGGCACATCTTCTTCTGGACCCCAAACGTCTCCTTTAGCTTCCCTAGCACACGCTCTAGCATTTGCACACTTCCTTTCCATCCAATTCCCCCTGCCCCGATCGCCATCTCTCACCAGACCTCCTCCACGACCCCGGCTCACCGTCGGCAGCCTCCACCACCGCTCCCCATCCTCAATCCGAAGCACGAACAGCACCCCCACGATCCACTGCAGCTCACCGAGTGATCCAATCCCAATTTCATCCACCAGAACCGCCGGACCACAGCGCTAGCGAGCCCTCTTCCTCCGCCGCCGCTCGGCCTCCTGTCGACCCACCGATACAAGGCCTCTCTGCCCTGATCAAAGGCACCACCAGCACCACATCATCCTCCTGAAGCGATCCCGCCCCTCCTTCACTGCCCTCCGTCGCCCTAGCCTGCAGAACGCCTACCACCATTGCCGCCGGTGAGAACCCGAGCTCCACCCCGCCGTTGATCACCACTCTCCGGCCTGCTTCTGTCCAAATTGGGTTGGGGGAAGTATCCCCGCACTTCCCTGGTGCTCACGCGTGCCTTGTTCTCCCATGTTCGCTAGCCCTTCACCGGGAACGACGACGCCCCGACACGGTCACCTCCATTGCTCGTCGCCGGCCGTGCTCCGTCGCTGACCTTGATGCACATCACCCACTGGTGGACACCGTAGGCCTTGTAGGTCATGCTGGACTAGATCATCCCCGGCCTAGACCTCGCCGCCGGTGAGAACGCTGGAGACAGAGAAGCCGGACACCGTCGAGAGCCGGCAAGGGCATATCTGTGAAATCTTTTTCGGTTCTAAGGGCCTAAGTGCTAAAACCCGAGGACCCCAGTGCAAAACCCTTTGTTATTTTATGTGAGCAAGGCTGCTGGCTAGTAACATCAATAGGAAATTGTGGGAAATTTCAAATGTTGGAAACTAGATTTCAAACCCTACAACTTTTATTAATGAAGTTTAGTTTGAAGCTAAATACTTTTGAATCTATTTTAAACTCAAGGTAAAAGGGTATAGGACGCATAACTTTCACATACTAACTTTATTTCTTGTGATTTTTGGTATGTAACTTCTGTAGATCATGTATGAGCTTGTATAAAAGTTTCAGACCTAGCACTGTTTTGTAGTTTAAGTTCTTTTGAATTTGGGCAATTCAAATTTGAGATGATTTGAAATTAATTAAGCATGTTCCTTAGGCTTAATTAATTAGATGTTTTTGTCATAATCTAATATGTTGATAATTAGTCCATAACTAAATTTTCAAGACTTTATAATTCTATTTACCTAAGATTTGAATTTAAACATGAATTTAAATTCAAAGATTTTGATTTCTGTTTTTAGTAATTCCAGTGTTATAACCATAACTTTAATATAGGTAGTAACATAAGACTAAACCCCCTTGCTTCATGAGTTTATATTGATTAAATTGTTGGATTGCAACTTTATTGTGAAATAAAATTCTTAAAGTCAAACACCATTTCATTTAAATTATTGCACTTCATGTAGAATCAACGACTCTCGACGACGGAGATTACGAGCTGGTCTTGGGACAAGACCAAGGGTTTTCTGAAGACCCAATAAACGTCGCCGAGGAACTAACTGAAGCCCTGAACCAAAGTTTGGAAGTCTTTGACACTCCTGCCCCTAACCCCACTCAAGAAGGTAAGCCCCGATGCATACCCCAGTATTTCAATTTATTACAATTTCATTATTATGATATATATCTTGCATTACGTCTAGGAGTTGAAATGAAACCCTAGTTGCATAAAATTTTAGGGATCCAATGTATTGTACCCGAGTCCTTATCGCATAGACGCTCTGCTTAATAGGACCGGTAAAAGACAAGTGATTTCCTGTCACTCGCGCGACATTGGAGTTGCGTGTTTACTATTCTGCAATCACTATAAGGATGATGGACAGGGTCATGTGCGGTATCATGAGCTGGAAGTCTACCCTGTCTATTTTGATAAAAGTTGTTAAGGTCGCAGTGTGTGGTAGTGGTGGCTAAGCGTATGAAAGTACTAGCCACATGCCGCGAAATATGATAAAGCGGTAAGCCTAGTACCTGAATGGCCCGGCAAATGGACATGTCTCCACCACTCGACTTTTATTTTATGTTTACACGCACCGACGTGTGGGACTGCTTCTGCAAGGCAGACAGCAGTACGATCATGTAGTCGCGCTACAGACGTATGTCCTGCATAATTGGTGTGCATACGGTCCTGCAGTTGCTTGTGGTGGCCCTGATCCATAACCCGGAATATGAGGGAAACGGTTGCTTCGGAACGATATTTGGATGTTCCAAGCATGTGAGTTAGGTTTACCTTGCAAGGTTGAAACTCGATTCAGAATCGTCCATCTCTCACGGAAATTGAGACTGCTTATTCCTTTTGCCACATAGAGTAAGAAGTGTAACTATTGATGGAACAATTTTGATGAGTGATAATCTCTACCTTGCTTGCTTAGTGTAGGTGCTTACCTAGAATGGATAATCAACTAGAATCTTGAAAGCTAAAATTTGAAAGTAGATCATACTCTTTGTTGCTTTTCAGCGGAAAATAAACCCAGAACCTTTACAATGCCTTCATGAGTCTAGTTACGGGCTAAGGTATACCCAACTCCGGTTAAGCCTTGCTGAGTATTAGAATACTCAGTCTTGCTAGTATCATTTTCAGGTATAACCTTTGAGAACCCCACGGATAGTTCTGCGTGGCCAACTTCTGTTCCACATGGCTGGTCCGTGGAGTGAGATCCGTCCCCGGCTGGCAGTGACCCTCCTAAGTGACACCAGGCCTTGGGCTGAGCATGGTGTCAACCTTTGCGACGTATGTAGTCGCGTGTTTATTTTCCATCCGCTGTGAGCATGGACAAGCTATTTAGCTTGTCGTTTTAAACACTGTTTGTATAAGTTTTACTTTAAGTTTGAACAAGGTTTGTAATAATATTTGCATATCTGTAAATTAAAAGTTGATGAGCAGTACTGTGATTGTAAACTCGCCTTCGTGCGAGGTAAACCTACTTCGATCCTGTTGAACCGTGGTTGTATCGGGCGGAGACCCGACAGACCAATGGATTGTTCTGTTTGAAGTACGTTGAGTTATCATCGGCTGTATAACAATGACTAGCGCACTTGAACCGAAATAATTCAGGCGGTTCTGCCACAGTCTTCAGAGACATTACCTGAAATAAAATCATATTGCAAGGCTGAGTACTCTAATACTCAGCAAGGCTTACCCGGAATTAGGGTATACTTAGCCCGTAACTAGACCATGAAGGCTTTGCAAAGGTTTTGGTTTTAGCTTTTGCTGAAAAGCAACAAAGAGTAGATCCTTACTTTCATATTTTAGCTTTCAGTTTCTAGTTCCTTTAACCATTCTAGATAAGCACCTATAACTATTCAAGCAAGGTAGAGCCTCTTTAAAGCATACCTCAGTATTACTCATCATAAGATTTCTTTTGTTACTCTATGTGGCAGAAGTATTAAGCAGTCTCAATCTCCGCGAGAAACAGACGATTCTGAATTGAATTTCAACCCTTGCAAGGTAAACCTAACTCACACGCTTGGAACACCAACAGGTCGTTCCGAAGCAACCGTTTGCCTTTCATTCCGGGTCATGGAACAAAGCCACCACAAGCGACTGCAGGACCATACGCACATCCAATGTGCAGGACATACGTCTACAGCGCGATGGTATGATCGTATTCCCGTCTGCTCTGCAGAACGTACTCCCACACGTCGGTGCGTGTAAACATAAAATAAAAGTCGAGTGGTGGGGGACGAGTCCACTTGCCGGGACGATTGGTTACTAGGCTTACCGCTTACCATATTTCACGGCATGTGGCTAGTACTTTCAAATGCTTAACTGCCACTACCACACACTGCGACCTTAACCAAATTCATCAACACAGACAGGGCATTATTGAAAGTACGCCTAGAGGGGGGTGAATAGGCGATTGTCGCTTAAAACCTGCACACAAAAATCTCAGCCCGAGGCTGCCTGGCGGACAGTCCGCTGGGAGTGTCCGCTGGGCACTTCCAACATCCGCTGGGAGGTCTCGGGAATGAAATGCAATCTTTCGAAGAATAAAACTTGTATACCAAAATCCACTTGAATAGAAAGACTCTAAAACAAGTGAGGAACACTAAATGTGGAAGCAATCTAGCTCAAAGTAAGTACACAAGTAGATCGGGTAAGAATACTAGACGAAGGTAGGAATAACAAAAAATACTAGAATGAAGTAAGATAATCAAGCACAAGAGGCACAAGATTTTCACCCGAGGTTCGAATCCACTCAAGGATTCTACGTCCCCGTTGAGGAGTCCACAAAGGACCGGGTTCCTCTCAACCCTTTCCTCTCTCAAGCAACCACAAAGGTCAAACTTGAGCTTTTCACTAGCAACAAGGGTAGTACAAACTTCTCAATCCAACCACACCACGAGTTGGTTGTTCTTGAGCACCTCTAACCGTCTAGGAGCCAAGCTCCAAGAGTAATAGATGTGGAAAGCGATGGAGAGAGCCAAGAGATGCCCAAGAGAGGTGAATCTCTTGGGAAGAACTTGAATCTTGCTTGGATCTTGCTCAAACCCAACCCTAGACCAAAGATTTAGAGTGGGGAAGCTAGGGTTTCACTTTGGGGAGCTTTGGAGTGCTTAGAATGTGCTTGAGACTCAGTTTCACAGGTTAGGCAAAAAGTTCTCAACGATTGGGTGCGTGGGGGGTATAAATAGTGCCTCACAAAAACTAGCCGTTAGGCTGTTTTTAGTGACCTGGCGGACTGTCCGCCAGGAGCTCTCGGATGTAGGCTGATTTTAGAGCCCTGGCGGACTGTCCGCCAGGCTTGGCGGACAGTCCGCCAGGAGCTCTTGGATTTGGATAATTTGCTACAAGGCTTACACTTCGGATTTGATTTATTGGTGATCTTCCATACACTTTCCATATCCCCCTTGATAGTACGGTATATCTAAACTCAAGAAAACATAAAACAAATAAATTTCTCCGCTTGCAACTCTTTTCTTGATCCGGTACCATTCTCCAACTTTGAATAATCATCAAGATTCACTCCTTTTCTTTTCTCCTTTTTGGTTTCTTTGACCCCTACTCATTATACTCAATTGAAACATTAGATACTCATTTAGGTTGTTATTAATCACCAAAATAGGTTATTAGGCCTAGATGCACTTTCAATCTCCCCCTTTTTGGTGATTGATGACAACCCAAATGAACCAATAAAAACAATGAATTCAATAGAGCTTGAGGAAATATATATGTGATGAACTCCCCCTAAATCCATGCATCCACAAGATATTCATGAACTCCATTTCATAATGAGCATACCAAATAAAGTTATAGCACCATGATAAGATATAACCAAGATTAGATAAACAAGGATAAGCAATAAGTTCATAATCATAGCATAGCATCATCCATAAATAAGTTATTACAAACCAACTTAGTTCAAAAACGAGATAAGCAATAAACACATAGTCTCACATACATCTAAATATCCAAATAAGTTTTTGACGGCACTCAAGCTCACCGTGACTCTAAGAACACATGCTAGGATACAATCTTTTCTCCCCCTTTGGCATCAAGCACCAAAAAGAGAAAAGACAAATGCAAGCTAGGAGCAGCAATCACGCATCATCCTCATCATCATCATCATCATCATAATGCTCCCATTCAACTGGAAAGTCCCTAGGAGGAGAAGGTGGAAATGCGGGCCAATCCGTCTCCTCAATGCCAAGGTGGCGCTCAATCCTGTTGATGCTCTGCTGATTTGCCCGAGCATGAGCACGAACTACATCGTTGGTGTTGCGGCATACCTTGAAGAGAGCTTTCAAGCCAGAAATAAAGGCATTGCCTTTCTTGCGAGGATGAGTCCTAGAAGAGGAAGGCATCGCCGAAGTGGAGGGCATATCCATAGTGGGCTGGGGTGGAGAATGAGCTGATGGAGGAGACTCGCCTTCTGGTGGAAACTCTTGCTCGTTGGGAGGCTGGGGACAATATGGTGCATGAACAGAGTCGTATCCAAACTCCATGCCCATCACGGCATTTATCATTCTTTGGATATATGGAGCATAGATAACGGGATTACTGCCATGATGGAGCATGTATCTCAACTCCGTCCAGAAAAAGTGAAAGACACTAAAGGGCGGGTGATCGAAGTCCATAGCTAAAAGAAGCAACTTGACCGTACCATGAATCTTGGTGCGATCACCCCTCTTGGGAGTCAAGGTCTCCCGGAATATCCTGTTCATGATCTCCATATATGGACGTAGTCCATGAGTCGTCGCTAAATCCGGATCCTCATCCCGATAGAGAGACATAAGAGCTTCATCCATTGGATTGATTTCATCGTGAATCTCCATCTCATCTAGAGTGTCATCAAGCTTAAGGATAGTGGCAAATTTCTTGTATAAAACCCAGAAAGCACGCCCTTGAAGATTGAAGTGAATAAAGGAATTCTTGCCCTCACCTTCAAACCAAGCAGTGGAGCAAAATTGAGCAACTAGCTCATTGTTCCAATTTTGATTGAGGGCTAAGAATTCATAGAGGCGTTTCTTCTCACATTCTCTTATGACCAAGTCAAAGGTTGGATTATTTTTCTCACCCATTTCAACCCAATTGATGTACTTGGAGACGGTGATAGCATTCTTCTTCTCAATAAAGACGGATATGTACCAATCAGTTTGAAATTTGCTCCAAAACCTCCTATCTGTGATGTACTTCTCATAATCATAAGGATTTTCCCTCCTTTCTTTGAAGACAGCACCTCCTTGCTTTGTGGTGTAATCAATTCGCTTCACTCCAACTTCACCGAAGTTGATCCTAGTATATTCCGGTCTGTGCATGATGTACTTGCGGTAGGGTTGGAGTGGAGGATAGTCATCAAAGAGAGGAACCGATTCTTGAGGTCCAGCTTCATGTGGAGGAGCAGCCCTTTGACCTCTACGGCTCGATGCCCCATGGCTAGAACCACCCATTTGGCTAGCACGACTAAGCGGAAATTTGCGAGTTGGCTTCTTGGGGCGCTTGGGTGGAGGAATGATTTCCACTTCTTCAATTTCATCCGAATTTGAGTCGGAAGCGGGATCATGCACGAATTTGGTCCTCCTCTCATGCACCATCTGGACATGTATAGGAAGCATAGTGCTTGATTAGAAGAAATGAAAGAGTGAATGTTAACAAACACGAGAGTAGGCGGGAAAAAACAGAACAGACCCTTCCTGTCCTGGCGGACGGTCCGCCAGGGGGGTTCGGTTTTGACCCTTCCTGCTAAACCACGCGATGTTAAGCACTAATTTGTTGAGGCTCAAACTTTGTAGGCATGTTCTAGATGATAATGGAAGGCTAGAAACAAATTTTGAACAACTTGGGATGAATAGATTTGGAGATCGGGTTGAATCAAAGTTTTAGGCATGAAATGAGCATGAACAAGTGAACTTAAAACCTAGCCATCCATTCTTCAAGATTTTCAAGGAATAGCATGCTCTACCTAGTAGGAATCCATAGCTAAAATCATTCCTCAAAATATGCATCGAGTAGAGAGATCGATGGAAGATTGCATGTACCTTGTTCTTGCCCTAGGTTGAACGAGAGAGAGATTCCAATGGATGGAAATCCAAAGGGGGAAGGTCCTTGCAGCACGAAGATGATCTTCCCTTGCCGTGGAGGGATCGAGGCCTTGATTCCACGGACAATGGAGGTGGTGTCCGTGGGGAGGAGGAGGAAGTGAGTGAGAGGAAGGTGGTGTCCGTGGGGAAGAAGAAGGTGGTGAAGAGTGAATGAGGAGCCACACCCAAGAAAAATGACCTCTCAGCACCTTACCCCGGATAAGAGACAATGGGCCCACAAGAGAATCACGAGAGATACAAGAAATTGGTCAGCTCAGTTGACTGGTCCCGAAGCCTCCTGGCGGACTGTCCGCCAGGAGCCCTCAGCCAGCAACATTCCTCTCTCACATAACCTATCCAATTATTCAAATAACTTAGAGAGTATATTGGATGTATATGATGTAGGACATTTGGGATATAATACATGGTTTTTCAAGAGAACATATAAAAATGACCATGTTAACCAATTCGATCCAAACGATCAAGAGAATCCAATATTTTCACGAACAAGGCATACAACATTTTGAAAATCATTTTGTTGTTAAAAGGTTTACCATTAGACAAGCAGGTGTGCAACACTTCATTCCAAATTTCTAGAATCAATGATGTTTAGCTCATTCCTTAATGCACAAAATCTTTTCTCATCTAAGGGTTTGGTGAAGATATCGGCAACTTGGTCGTTTGTTCTCACATGAGAGATCTCTATGTCTCCTTTAAGATTATGATCTCTCAAGAAATGATGCCGGATATCTATGTGTTTGGTTCTAGAATGCTCACATGGATTTTCGGCTATTTTAATGGCGCTCTCATTGTCACATAGGAGAGGAACACGGTTAAAAGTATAACCGTAATCCTTTAGAGTTTGTCGCATCCACAAGAGTTGAGCACAACAATGTGCGGCTGCAACATACTCCGCTTCGACCGTGGAAAGAGCTATGGAATTTTGTTTCTTGGATGCCCATGATACAAGGGACTTACCCAAAAATTGGCAAGTCCTGGATGTGCTTTTCCTATCAATTTTGCATCTGGCATAATCCGCATCAGAATAGCCAACTAGTTTGAAATTTGAACCTTTTGGATACCAAAGACCTAGGTGAGATGTATGAACTAAATATCTCATGATTCTTTTAACAGCTCTTAAATGGCATTCCTTAGGGTTTGATTGAAATCTTGCACATAAACAAACGCTAAGCATAATATCGGTCCTAGATGCACAAAGGTAAAGCAGTGAGCCAATCATGGATCGATATACCTTTTGATCCACGGATTTACCTCCAATGTCAAGATCAAGGTGTCCATTTGTTCCCATGGGGGTCTTGATTGGCTTTGCATGCTCCATGTTAAACTTCTTGAGTACGTCATGTGTGTACTTGGTTTGACATAGGAATGTTCCTTCCTTGAGTTGCTTGACTTGAAATCCTAGGAAGAAGTTCAACTCTCCCATCATAGACATCTCAAATCGCTTGATCATTGTTTGACTAAACTCATCACAACAAGCTTTGTTAGTAGAACCAAATATAATATCATCGACATAAATTTGGCAAACAAATAAATCATCACCGGCTCTTCTAGTGAATAAAGTGGAGTCAGCTTTTCCAATTTTAAAACCATTTTCAATGAGAAAATCCCTAAGGCATTCATACCATGCTCTAGGAGCTTGCTTAGGCCCATAGAGCGCCTTATGGAGTTTGTAAACACGGTTAGGATATGCTTCTTCCTCAAACCCCGGTGGTTGCTCTACATATACCTCTTCCTTGATTGGGCCATTCAAAAATGCACTTTTGACATCCATTTGATAGAGCTTAAAGTTATGGTGAGTAGCATGAGCAACAAGAATGTGAATTGACTCAAGCCTAGCTACGGGTGCAAAAGTTTGATCAAAATCCAAACCTTCGACTTGTGAATAACCTTTTACCACAAGCCGTGCTTTGTTTCTTGTCACCACACCATGTTCATCTTGTTTGTTGCGGAACACCCACTTGGTTCCAACAACATTTTGCTTGGGTCGCTCCACCAATGACCACACCTCATTTTTTTTGAAGTTGTTGAGTTCCTCTTGCATGGCCATTACCCAATCCGCATCTTGTAGAGCATCTTCCACCTTAAGAGGTTCAAGAAAAGAAACAAAGGAGTAATATTCACAAAAAGCAGGAACACGAGAACGAGTAGTTACTCCCTTTGCAATGTCACCAAGAATGTTGTCCACGGGGTGATCCCGTTGAACACTTTGGTGCACCCTAGGATGTGGCACTTGATTTCTTGACTCCTCTAGTTCGTCATCCTTTTCTTCTTCATCTTGTTCAATACCTCCCCCTTGATCATTGCCATCTTCTTGATGATCGCTATCTTGAGTTGGAGGAGATGCCTTGTTTGAAGATTGTTGACCTTGATCATTGCTTGATTCTTGAGGACGTACATCTCCAATTAACATGTTCCTTAAGGCTGCACTTGGAGCTTCTTCATCATCTAATTCATCAAGATCAACTTGCTCTCCTTGAGAGCCATTAGTCTCATCAAACACCACATCACATGAGATTTCAACACATCCGGAGATTTTGTTGAACACTCGATATGCACGTGAGTTTGAATCATAACCAAGTAAAAAACCTTCCATAGCTTTAGGAGCAAACTTAGAACTCTTAGCTTTCTTATTGAGAATATAACATTTGCTCCCAAAAACTCTAAAGTATGAAACATTAGGTTTGTTACCGGTGAGGAGCTCATAGGGAGTTTTCTTTAGTAGACGGTGAAGATATAGTCGGTTGATGGCGTGACAAGCGGTGTTGACCGCTTCCGCCCAAAACCGGTCGGAAGTCTTGTACTCATCAAGCATTGTCCTTGCCATCTCAATGAGCGTGCGGTTCTTCCTCTCTGCCACACCATTTTGTTGAGGTGCATAGGGAGCGGAGAACTCATGCTTGATTCCTTCTTCATCCAAGTAGTCATCTACTTGAGTGTTCTTGAACTCGCTCCCGTTGTCGCTTCTAATCTTCTTGATTCTTAAGTTGAACTCATTTTGAGCTCTCCTTAAGAATTTCTTGAGAACCCCTTGAGTTTCACTTTTATCATGCAAAAAGAATACTCAAGTGAAACGTGTATAATCATCAACAATGACTAAGCCATATTTGTTACCGCCGATGCTTATGTAGGCAATTGTGACACTCAGGTAATTAGCTTAGTCACACCCTAGAGTTTTGGAATACTTTTATGTCCAAAGTATGGCAAATGTGTGTTTTATGTATGCAATGTTATGGAAAAAAAAAGTGATGTTTATGTAATTAATTTTAACTAGAGGTCCTTTTATGCAAAATGGGTGGAAATAGAGGGAAAAGTTTAAAAGTAAGAGGGCTGTTTTGCAAAAAGTGATATCTGTGGTTAAATTGTAAAAACAGGTGAATTTACCCCTGGGTATACATGTAAAAGTATTTTTATCCATAGGGTTTACATAAAATGTGAAATTATTACTAAGTCTACTTAATTTCCAAAAATATTGCTCAAATGCAGATGAACCTTAAAGAGAAGTTGTAGAGTTTGAAAAACCATGCACTTTTGCTTTTTGGACCATCTTCATTTGAGCACTGGTTTAAAAGTTGTAAGTCCTTTACAGTCAAGTCCCTGCATTTCTCTCAAATTCCAAATCAGTCCTCAAGCTTCATTCCTCCCCCTTTCTTCCTCCTGACGCCTCTGCTCCCCTGCTCTATTTCTGGTCTCCCTGCCGCCGGTACAGTGCCTTGAATTTGGCCGCCGCCGGCCACCTCCTGTTCTCCCCGTCCACGCGTCTATCCCCTGCGCAACCACCGCTCTAGCCCCCTCCGGTTGGCGCCCTGCTCGCGCGCCACGGCGCCTGTGCGCTGCCAGAGCAGCTCGCCGGTGTCCCTGCCGCCGCCGCTCCTCCGAGGTTCATCTCCCCCGGTGGCAACCCCAAACCCGAGCCCAGCTTGCCATGCTCCCCTTTGCCGCATCGTTTGCCTATAAAAGGATGCCCCAGGCCTCTTCGCGCGCGCACAGAAACCGCCGCCTCCTCCATTAGCGCCGCCGTGACCTCGGGTCGCTGTGGAACTCTCCCCTCCACCCTCTCCCTTCCCAAACCGACCGCACCATCAGCTCCTCCGTCCCCCACCGCACCTCCCCGGCCCGGCCCTTTTCCTCCTCCGCACGCCGGAACCCCTCTGCCGCCGCACGTCTCCGGCCGCCGGCCCGGCCTCCCGTGGGCAGCACTGCTCCGGCCATCCCAAGCCTCCCCAAGACCACCCACAGGTAGCCCAAGACCCCCTCGTGCTCCCCCTCCCTTTTTCCCTCGCCGCCGGCGACTCCCACGGCCGGGATTTGGCCGGCCCCGAGCTCCTCCCCGCCGGCCATGGTCATTGGACCCAATTGCACTGATTGCTTTCTTTCTAAGGGGTTTTGTGTAAAATCCAGGGACTAGTCTGTAATAGAAGTATCTGTTATTTTATGTGAAAGCATTTTCTGCCTTGCAAAATTCGTAACAATTCACAGAAAACTTCAAAAATGGCAAAACCAGTTTTGTTAGAAACTAGATTTCTAACTCTATGACTTTTGTTAATAGAGTTTAGTTTGAAACAAAATACTTTCGCCTTTATTTTAAACCTAAAATTAAGAGGTAATTTATGCTTAACCTTGTCATTTCATGCTCTGTTGTTTATAAAGTTTGACATGAATGTTCTATAACCCCTAGGTAACTTTGTGCAAGTTTTAAACTCAAATTTAATTTAAACTTAACCTCTTTTAATTGAACTTTCAAATTGAAATACTAACTAAACCTATTGTATAACCTTTTCTAATTGAAATTTATTGTCATTCTCTAATGTGATATTATTTAATGCTTAATTCATAATCAAATTTCTAAAACCTATGATCTTTTATTCAAAGTTTTGAATTTAAATTTTGGTCATTTCAAAGTTAATTTAAATGTTTTAATTATTATTTGCAACAAACTCCACCATGTCTATGTGATTCTTTTATAAATAGTGTTTCAGACCTAAACCTCTTTATTTTATGAATTCTTGTGTGTTAATTGAATGAGTTACAATATTCGAAATGTGAGATCTTAAATTTAAATTTCACCTTATTTAATTTATTGCATCTCATATAGAATCAACGACACTCGACGACGGGGACTACGAATTGGTCTTAGGACAAGACCAAGGCTTTCCAGAAGATCCAGCGCAAGTCATCGAGGGACTAACTGAAGCCCCGAACCCAAGTTCGGAAGCCTCTGACTTTCCTGCCCTCACCTCCACTCCAGAAGGCAAGCCCCGGACATATCCCACTACTTTATTTACACTGCAATCTATATCTATTTATCTATATTTATGCATTAAGTCTAGGAGTTGAAGTGAAACCCTAGATGCATGAATCCTAGAAATCCAATGTAATGCTCCCGAGTCCTTATCGGATAGATGCTCCGCTAATAGGACCAGTAAAAGTCGGGTGATTTCCTGTCACTCGCGCGATATAGGAGTTGCATGTTTACAATTCTGCAACCACTATAAGGATGACGGACAGGGTCATGTGCTGTATCATGACCTGAGGATTACGTTGTCTGATTTGATAAAAGTTTTAAGGTCGAAATGTGTGGTAGTGGTGGCTAAGCGTTTGAACAGTACTAGCCACATGCCGCGAAATATGGTAAAGCGGTAAGCCTAGTAACCGATCGGCCCGGTAAGTGGACATATTCCCACCACTCGATCTTTATGTTATGTTCACACGCACCGACCTGTGGGAGTACGTTCTGCATGGCAGACAGGAATACGGGTTTTGTAGTCGCGCTACAGACGTATGTCCTGCACATATAGGGTGTGCGTACGGTCCTGCAAGTCGCTTGTGGTGGCCTGTCCACGAGTCGGAATGAAAGGTAAACGGTTGCTTCGGAACGCCCTGTTGGTATTCCAAGCGTGTGTGTTAGGTTTACCTTGCAAGGTTGAATCTCGATTCAGGAATCGTCCGCCTCTCACGATGCATGAGACTGCTTATCCCTTCTGCCACATTGAGTAAGAAGTGGAACTAATGATGGATAATCTTGATGGATGATAATCACTACCTTGCTTGCTTAGTGTAGGTGCTAATCTAGAATAAATACTCAACTAGAAGATGAAAGCTAAAACTTGAAAGTAGTACATACTCTTTGTTGCTTTTCAGCTGAAAATAAACCCAGAGCCTTTACAATGCCTTCATGGGTCTAGTTATGGGCTAAGTATACCCAGTCCCGGGTAAGCCTTGCTGAGTATTAGAATACTCAGCCTTGCCAATGTCTGTTTCAGGTATGACCTTCAAAAATCCCACGGACAACCTTGTGTGGCCAACGTCCGTTCCTTTTGGCTGGTCCGTGGAGTGGGACCCGTCCCCGGCCGGCACAGACCCTCCGGAGTGACACCAGGCCCTGGGCTAAGCTTGGTGTTTGCCTTCGCGACGTGTGTAGTCACGTAAAAACTTTTTCTTCCGCTGTGAGTTTGGACAAGCTGTTCTGCTTGTCAGTTGAACATGGTTTGTATAAGTTTACTTATCTTTGAACTCGGTTTGTAATAATGTATGTATGACTGTAAATTAAAAGTTGATGAGCTATTCTGTGATGTGAACTCGCCTTCGTGCGAGGTAAACCTGCTTCGATCCTGCTGAACCGTGGTTGCATCGGGCGGAGACCCGACAGACCAAAGGATTGTTCCGTTTGAAGTGCGCTGAGCTGATTGCAGTTGTACGGCGATCAATAGCGCACTTGAGCCGGAATAATTCGAGCGGTTCTGCCACAGCTGGTATCAGAGCTGTAGGTTTATATTTACATCCGGAAAAGCCCTTAAAAAGTGTTTTCTGGATAAAAGTTTGCCAACAAATGAATTTACAAAGTACGTTGGATTCGTTAAGGTTGGTGATTAGAACGTAAAGCCCTAGGGGTTTATATGGGAAAGTATCATGTGGCTATTAGTATCTATATATATATAAATCTGACTTGCAGCACTACTTTCTGTCAAACCTTAAATTCTTGCACAATCCAATTTTACTTTCTGTAACGACACCTGCGAACGGAGGTAAGAAGGTAAGGATCCTCAGCCAACTGAGGGAGCTTGGCCTTCCCGTCGGTGATGCGAACCGAACGCTGTTTCTCAAGCAGTGGCCTACTTGAGATGCTGCCAATATACCAACTTAGGTTGATTATACTGGGAGTATATGGTTCGGCGCAGGGTATGGCGATCGCTGTTCATACCCCCGCATTTTGCGGTACCCCCCGTGAATACGTTGTTTCGATGACGTATGTTAACGTTGTCTGTACGGCGGTAATTGTACAGATGCTGTTTCTATAGTGAACAGTAATGTTTGGGGACGCTTTCATGTCATGCTGCCATGAAAGGTTCATGAGATATATATATATATATATGTGTATTTTTCTGCAGGTACACTAATCACGTTTACGCTATTAGGATGCGTAGGGTTTATCGACTAGTTATATATAGTGAGAGACGTATGAATGTGCCACCGGAATTAACCACGTAAGCCCGAGGATACTCGGCAGTTGTTTTGGTTGTGAGGACGAGTAGTGCATGCATGCATAATCTGTTAACAAAAGGATTTTCATAAATAAAGGATATGTTGTTTGCCTTAGGAATGGGCTAATGGAGTTCTAATGATAGTTTTAGGTTGGGTATCTTATATAGAATCTTAGGTATCCATCTGATTTCTAGCCTTTGCTGTTATCAGACTTGACTATCTTATTCCATTTATCTTGTGATTTCTCAGCAAAGTAAAGAGTCTCCGAAATGGACTCTGAGCACGGAGACCCTGTTATCAGTCCCCATCATTTCTCTTCTGGTAGCCAGTCATCAGTAGGTAACTTAGAAGACTTTTAAGTTGAGAGGGTGCCAGTCCAGTTGTACTTAGTGTAGTAAAAGTGTAAAATAGGTAGTGTGTGTAGTTTGCTTAGGTCTGGAGCCACTTGTTGTATATGTGGCATATGTAATTAAGTGATGGCTTGTAGTAGTCCAGGGGTACTAATGTAAGACATAAGGATCACCAGTGCTTATGTAGTAACCCAAATCTTGTGTCTGTTATCTTCCTTTATCTTCTTGCATCCGAATGAGTGGGTTGAATGGAGCATAAGAATTGCATTCCTGTTTGGAAATTGTATATCATCTGAAATTTGGAATAGGAAAGTTATTGATAATGGATATCTCCTTCATTTCAGATGGTTGGAGCTACTCGTGGAACCCCGGAAGGATTCCGGGCAGGTCAGCCTGGTAGTTCTCAACAACCACCACCGCCACCTCCGAACTTGGCCGAGGTTAAGGCTCGGCAAACTGAGCTTCTTAATCAACTTGTGCAAGCTCAAATGGGCCACTATCAACAGCAACCTCGAGGCCGAGGTGAACCTCTGTCGGCCAATTATCAGGATTTTTTCAGCACCCAACCTCCTTTATTTCATAAGGCTGATGAGCCTTTGGACGCGGACGCTTGGTTGCGAACTATTGAGTCTAAGTTCGCCTTACTACCAGCTCCATGTTTAGATGAGAACAAGGTGCTCTTCGCAGCTCAACAACTCCGAGGCATTGCTCGTCTTTGGTGGGACCAGTTCCATGCTATGCAACCTGCCAATCACGTCGTCACCTGGGACGAGTTTCGGACTGCATTCCAAGCACATCATATACCAGCAGGACTCATTGAGCGGAAGCTCAATGAATTTTTGAGTTTGACCCAGGATACCCGCACTGTTACGCAGTATGCACAAGTTTTCAACTACTTGTGCCAATATGCAGGATCTCATGCGGACACTGATGCCCGCAAATGTGATCGCTTTCGCTGAGGCCTAAATACCAAACTTAAGGAATGGCTGAATTTGGTAAAGGCTGAAAATTTTAATGAGTTGGTCAATATGGCCATTACTCAAGAGGATTGTATTGCTGCCCACAGAGCAGAAAAGAAACGGAAAGCACCAACAGGGCCTGTAACTTTACAGCCGCCACGGTATCGGTTGGTCCCAAGTAACGCCCCTCGAGCTCCGTCTCGAGGTAATTTGACTGGCAGATGGGTAGCCCGACCTCCCCAACAAGCACAATTCAACCGACCACCACTGCCACAAAATCAGCAACAACCCCAACAAGGTCTGCGGCCGAGCTTTCCGCCAGCTACTCCCGGAAACAGCAATTATCGTTGTTTCAATTGCGGAAGCCCGTCCCACTTCATCAAGGATTGCCCTCAACCTAGGAAATCTTTCCAAGGGCAAACATCTAATCCAACCAACAAGGGCAAGGGCAAGAAACAGGTGGTCCAGGTCCGTCAAGGGAGGGTAAACCTCACCACACTCTCCGAACTCCCTGAAGGGGCACCGATAATGACGGGTACATTTTCTATCAACCATTATCCCGTTATTATTCTCTTCGATACTGGTGCCACCTATAGTTTTATTAGTATGGATTGCGGGACTAAAGTGGGCTTGGATATCTGTAGTATAAATGAAGCTTACAGGATTGTAACTCCTGGTGGTAAGATTTTGTCCAATCAAATCTGTAGGAGGGTACCAATTCAACTGGGTAGCCATCTAATCAGAACAGATCTACTAGTCTTAGACCTAAAGGGGATGGATGTTCTTTTGGGTATGAACTGGATGACCCAACATCATGTGTCCTTAGATATCCCTTCTCGAACTGTGGGAATAACTTCACCTGAGTATAAGTCAACCATTCTCTATCTTCCACAACAGCAATACCTTAACCCTTGTACTTATGCTATCACTGGGGTTAAGTTAAAAGATATCCCTGTCATCTGTGAGTATCCTGATGTTTTTCCAGACGATTTGCCTAGAATGCCTCCAGATAGAGAGATCGAGTTTATCATAGAACTCCAACCTGGTACAGCCCCTATCTCTAAGAGACCATATCGTATGCCTCCTAACGAGTTGGCTAAGTTAAAAACCCAACTCCAAGATCTCTTAGACAAAGGCTTCATTCGTCCAAGTGCATCACCATGGGGTTGTTCAGCCCTGTTTGTGAAAAAGAAGGATAATAGCTTGAGGCTATGTGTGGATTATCGTCCTCTCAATGCGGTGACTATTAAAAATAAGTATCCTCTACCCCGCATTGATATCCTCTTTGATCAGTTAGCCGGAGCCAAGGTATTTTCTAAAATAGATCTTCGTTCCGGCTATCACCAAATTAAAATTCGGCCCAGCGATATTCCCAAAACAGCTTTCTCTACCAGATATGGTCTATATGAGTATCTGGTTATGTCGTTTGGTCTCACCAATGCCCCAGCATATTTCATGTACCTTATGAACTCTGTCTTCATGCAAGAACTTGACAAATTTGTCGTAGTTTTTATTGATGACATCTTGATCTACTCTAAAAACTCAGAAGATCATGCTCAACATCTCCATGTCATCCTTCAACGATTAAGAGACCACCACCTGTACGCCAAATTCTCTAAATGTGAGTTTTGGCTAGATACAGTCAAATTCCTGGGCCATATCATTTCTGGTGACGGAATATCCGTCGATCCCAGTAAAGTACAAGAAGTGATGGACTGGAAACCCCCGACCTCCGTCCATCAAATTCGTAGTTTTCTCGGTCTAGCTGGCTATTATCGCCGTTTCATTCCTGACTTCTCCAGAATAGCCAAACCTATGACCGAATTACTAAAGAAAGGTGTAAAATTCTCCTGGGATCAAAAATGTGAAGATGCATTTCATATTCTCAGAAATCATCTTACGACTGCTCCAGTCTTAGCTCAACCAGATGTTTCAAAACCTTTTGACATCTACTGTGATGCATCAGGAACTGGACTTGGTTGTGTACTTATGCAAGACAACCGAGTAATTGCATATGCATCACGGGCACTTAGGGTTCATGAACAAAATTACCCCACCCATGATCTCGAACTCGCAGCCGTTATTCATGCCCTAAAGATCTGGAGACATCATCTGATGGGTACGAAATGTCATATCTATACTGATCATAAAAGCCTCAAGTATATCTTTACCCAGGCAGATCTGAATATGAGGCAAAGGCGCTGGCTAGAACTTATCAAAGATTATGATTTGGAAGTGCATTATCATCCAGGCAAGGCTAATGTCGTTGCGGATGCCCTTAGTCGCAAAGCGCATTGTTCTTGCCTATCCGCTGAAGCAATCGACGAAACTCTCTGTTGGGAAATGAGTAAGCTCAACTTAGAGATCCTTTTCCAAGGTGACTTAAACCAACTTTTGGTTGAAGCCACACTTAGAGATAGCATTGTTCTAGCGCAACAGCGTAATAAAGGGGTCAGAATCATTAAACAGAAGTTAACGCAAGGAGAAGGGAAGTATAAATGCTTCCGAGTAGATCCTGAAGGAGTATTATGGTTCAACGAGCGTATTGTTGTACCGAAGAACCATAAACTCCGTAAACAAATAATGGATGAGGCCCATCTATCCAAATTCTCTATACATCCCGGCAGTACGAAGATGTATTAGGATCTGAAACAGAACTTTTGGTGGACTCGTATGAGACGAGAAATAGCCAAATATGTGTCGGAATGTGATATCTGCCAAAGAGTCAAAGCCAGTCATTTAAAGACTGCTGGTATCCTTCAACCTCTACCCATTCCCTCGTGGAAGTGGGAGGATATCAGTATGGACTTTATTGTTGGCCTGCCCAACACTTCTCGGAAGCATGACTCTAGTTGGGTAATCGTTGATCGATTAACCAAGACTGCACATTTCCTTCCCGTGCATACCACATATAATGCCAAAAGGTATGCCGAGATTTATCTGGATCAAATTGTTCGTCTTCATGGAGTACCTAAAACGATCATTTCTGATCGTGGAGCACAATTTGTTGCTAGGTTCTGGGAGCAGCTTCATGATGCTCTTGGGACTAAATTAATTTGAAGCTCTGCCTATCATCCTCAGACAGATGGGCAAACTAAGCGAATAAACCAGATTCTGGAAGACATGCTCAGGGCTTGTGTACTCCAATTTGACAAAAATTGGGATAAATACTTGTCACTAGCAGAATTTTCTTATAATAACAGCTATCAGACAAGTATTAAGATGGCCCCATTTGAAGCTTTATACGGTCGCCGATGTCGAACTCCTTTGAGTTGGTCACAAACCGGCGAGCGTAAAATTTTTGGACCCGATCTAGTTGTGGAAGCAGAGGATAAGGTCAGCCTTATCCAGAACAATCTAAAGGCCGCCCAATCTCGACAGAAAAGCTACGCTGATATACGAAGAAGACCATTACAGTTTCACGTCGGAGACTTCGTATATCTTCGAGTATCTCCCACCCGAGGTGTTCAAAGATTCGGTGTAAAAGGGAAACTTGCTCCTCGATACATCGGACCCTTTGAGATCCTTGAAATCTGTGGACCTGTAGCTTATCGTCTCCAACTTCCTCCTCAATTAGCAGCCATCCATAACATCTTTCATATATCCCAACTCAGGAAGAGTGTTAAGATCCCCACCGAAGTCATCAATTCCCAAGCTATCGAAATCGAACCAGATCTGACCTATACAGAGCATCCAATCAGAATCCTAGACACTAAAGAGAGAAGCACCAGAAGAGAAACCACCAGAATGTACAAGATTCAGTGGAACCATCACATGGAAGAAGAAGCAACATGGGAAACTGAATCTTATCTCCAGCATAACTTTCCCGATTTCTTCCAAACCCACCTCCAAGTTTGATTCTTCCCTTTCTTTCTATTCCGGAATCTCGGGACGAGATTCTTTTTAGGGGGAAGGCTGTGACACTCAGGTAATTAGCTTAGTCACACCCTAGAGTTTTGGAATACTTTTATGTCCAAAGTATGGCAAATGTGTGTTTTATGTATGCAATGTTATGGAAAAAAAAAGTGATGTTTATGTAATTAATTTTAACTAGAGGTCCTTTTATGCAAAATGGGTGGAAATAGAGGGAAAAGTTTAAAAGTAAGAGGGCTGTTTTGCAAAAAGTGATATCTATGGTTAAATTGTAAAAACAGGTGAATTTACCCCTGGGTATACATGTAAAAGTATTTTTATCCATAGGGTTTACATAAAATGTGAAATTATTACTAAGTCTACTTAATTTCCAAAACTATTGCTCAAATGCAGATGAACCTTAAAGAGAAGTTGTAGAGTTTGAAAAACCATGCACTTTTGCTTTTTGGACCATCTTCATTTGAGCACTGGTTTAAAAGTTGTAAGTCCTTTACAGTCAAGTCCCTGCATTTCTCTCAAATTCCAAATCAGTCCTCAGCTTCATTCCTCCCCCTTTCTTCCTCCTGACGCCTCTGCTCCCCTGCTCTGTTTCTGGTCTCCCTGCCGCCGGTACAGTGCCTTGAATTTGGCCGCCGCCGACCACCTCCTGTTCTCCCCGTCCACGCGTCTATCCCCTGCGCAACCACCGCTCTAGCCCCCTCCGGTTGGCGCCCTGCCCGCGCGCCACGGCGCCTGTGCGCTGCCAGAGCAGCTCGCCGGTGTCCCTGCCGCCGCCGCGCCTCCGAGGTTCATCTCCCCCGGTGGCAACCCCAAACCCGAGCCCAGCTTGCCGTGCTCCCCTTTGCCGCATCGTTTGCCTATAAAAGGATGCCCCAGGCCTCTTCGCGCGCGCACAGAAACCGCCGCCTCCTCCATTAGCGCCGCCGTGACCTCGGGTCGCTGTGGAACTCTCCCCTCCGCCCTCTCCCTTCCCAAACTGACCGCACCATCAGCTCCTCCGTCCCCCACCGCACCTCCCCGGCCCGGCCCTTTTCGTCCTCCGCACGCCGGAACCCCTCTGCCGCCGCACGTCTCCGGCTGCCGGCCCGGCCTCTCGTGGGCAGCACTGCTCCGGCCATCCCAAGCCTCCCCAAGACCACCCACAGGTAGCCCAAGACCCCCTCGTGCTCCCCCTCCCTTTTTCCCTCGCCGCCGGCGACTCCCACGGCCGGGATTTGGCCGGCCCCGAGCTCCTCCCCGCCGGCCATGGTCATTGGACCCAATTGCACTGATTGCTTTCTTTCTAAGGGGTTTTGTGTAAAATCCAGGGACTAGTCTGTAATAGAAGTATCTGTTATTTTATGTGAAAGCATTTTCTGCCTTGCAAAATTCATAACAATTCACAGAAAACTTCAAAAATGGCAAAACCAGTTTTGTTAGAAACTAGATTTCTAACTCTATGACTTTTGTTAATAGAGTTTAGTTTGAAACAAAATACTTTCGCCTTTATTTTAAACCTAAAATTAAGAGGTAATTTATGCTTAACCTTGTCATTTCATGCTCTGTTGTTTATAAAGTTTGACATGAATGTTCTATAACCCCTAGGTAACTTTGTGCAAGTTTTAAACTCAAATTTAATTTAAACTTAACCTCTTTTAATTGAACTTTCAAATTGAAATACTAACTAAACCTATTGTATAACCTTTTCTAATTGAAATTTATTGTCATTCTCTAAAGTGATATTATTTAATACTTAATTCATAATCAAATTTCTAAAACCTATGATCTTTTATTCAAAGTTTTGAATTTAAATTTTGGTCATTTCAAAGTTAATTTAAATGTTTTAATTATTATTTGCAACAAACTCCACCATGTCTATGTGATTCTTTTATAAATAGTGTTTCAGGCCTAAACCTCTTTATTTTATGAATTCTTGTGTGTTAATTGAATGAGTTACAATATTCGAAATGTGAGATCTTAAATTTAAATTTCACCTTATTTAATTTATTGCATCTCATATAGAATCAACGACACTCGACGACGGGGACTACGAATTGGTCTTAGGACAAGACCAAGGCTTTCCAGAAGATCCAGCGCAAGTCGTCGAGGGACTAACTGAAGCCCCGAACCCAAGTTCGGAAGCCTCTGACTTTCCTGCCCTCACCTTCACTCCAGAAGGCAAGCCCCGGACATATCCCACTACTTTATTTACACTGCAATCTATATCTATTTATCTATATTTATGCATTAAGTCTAGGAGTTGAAGTGAAACCCTAGATGCATGAATCCTAAGAATCCAATGTAATGCTCCCGAGTCCTTATCGGATAGATGCTCCGCTAATAGGACCGGTAAAAGTCGGGTGATTTCCTGTCACTCGCGCGATATAGGAGTTGCATGTTTACAATTCTGCAACCACTATAAGGATGACGGACAGGGTCATGTGCTGTATCATGACCTGAGGATTACCCTGTCTGATTTGATAAAAGTTTTAAGGTCGAAATGTGTGGTAGTGGTGGCTAAGCGTTTGAACAGTACTAGCCACATGCCGCGAAATATGGTAAAGCGGTAAGCCTAGTAACCGATCGGCCCGGTAAGTGGACATATTCCCACCACTCGATCTTTATGTTATGTTCACACGCACCGACCTGTGGGAGTACGTTCTGCATGGCAGACAGGAATACGGGTTTTGTAGTCGCGCTACAGACGTATGTCCTGCACATATAGGGTGTGCGTACGGTCCTGCAAGTCGCTTGTGGTGGCCTGTCCACGAGTCGGAATGAAAGGTAAACGGTTGCTTCGGAACGCCCTGTTGGTATTCCAAGCGTGTGTGTTAGGTTTACCTTGCAAGGTTGAATCTCGATTCAGGAATCGTCCGCCTCTCACGATGCATGAGACTGCTTATCCCTTCTGCCACATTGAGTAAGAAGTGGAACTAATGATGGATAATCTTGATGGATGATAATCACTACCTTGCTTGCTTAGTGTAGGTGCTAATCTAGAATAAATACTCAACTAGAAGATGAAAGCTAAAACTTGAAAGTAGTACATACTCTTTGTTGCTTTTCAGCTGAAAATAAACCCAGAGCCTTTACAATGCCTTCATGGGTCTAGTTATGGGCTAAGTATACCCAGCCCCGGGTAAGCCTTGCTGAGTATTAGAATACTCAGCCTTGCCAATGTCTGTTTCAGGTATGACCTTCAAAAATCCCACGGACAACCTTGTGTGGCCAACGTCCGTTCCTTTTGGCTGGTCCGTGGAGTGGGACCCGTCCCCGGCCGGCACAGACCCTCCGGAGTGACACCAGGCCCTGGGCTAAGCTTGGTGTTCGCCTTCGCGATGTGTGTAGTCACGTAAAAACTTTTTCTTCCGCTGTGAGTTTGGACAAGCTGTTCTGCTTGTCAGTTGAACATGGTTTGTATAAGTTTACTTATCTTTGAACTCGGTTTGTAATAATGTATGTATGACTGTAAATTAAAAGTTGATGAGCTATTCTGTGATGTGAACTCGCCTTCGTGCGAGGTAAACCTGCTTCGATCCTGCTGAACCGTGGTTGCATCGGGCGGAGACCCGACAGACCAAAGGATTGTTCCGTTTGAAGTGCGCTGAGCTGATTGCAGTTGTACGGCGATCAATAGCGCACTTGAGCCAGAATAATTCGAGCGGTTCTGCCACAGCAATAGGACCAAACAAGTCCATATGAAGTAGTTCCAATGGTCTACTTGTTGTCATGATGTTCTTGGCGGGATGGCTTGACCCAACTTGCTTTCCCGCTTGACATGCTCCACAAGGCCTATCTTTCTCAAACACAATGTTGGTTAGTCGAATGACATGATCACCTTTCAGGAGCTTGTGAAGATTTTTCATACCAACATGGGCTAGGCGGCGGTGCCATAACCAACCCATGTTGGACTTTGTGATTAAGCATGTATCAAGTTGAGCTTTATCTTTAGTGAAGTCCACTACATAAAGCTTTCCCTTTAATACACCCTTAAATGCAATTGAACCATCACTTCTCCTAGAGACGATCACACCCTCATCAGTAAAAATACAATTATAGCCCATGTTACAAAGTTGTGATACGGATAATAAGTTGTAGTCCAAGGTTTCAACAAGAAAAACTTTTGAAATGAAGTGTTCGGAAGATATAGCAATGTTACCGACACCCAATACTCTTCCTTGGCTGTTGTCACCAAAGGAGATTAAGTCGGTTGGATCGTCGTTCTCTTCATAAGTTGAGAACATGTTTCTCTCTCCGGTCATGTGGTTAGTGCATCCACTGTCAATGATCCACTTCGATCCACCGGAGGCATAGCCCTGCAAAACAAATTTAGGCTTTGTTTTTAGGTACCCAAATTTGCTTGGGTCCTCTCACATTAGTCACAAGTGATTTGGGCACCCACACACAAGTTTTTGGACTCTTGCGGTGTGTCCCAACATATTTAGCAAAGACTCCACCAAACTTGTTCCTCATAATTACATATGATGCATTAAACTCATGAAACTACATAATAGGAAGTTTTAATGCAGTAGAGAAAGTGGGACGGGAGGCCGGAAATCTGCCACCCAAGGGTTCCTAGCGGACTGTCCGCTAGGCACTCTCAGGTGCCCAGTGCCGGAAGCAATTTTCCCACTTGTTGCTTCCCTCACAAACTTAGGGAACTTATGCCCATTGATCTTGACTCTTGCATTATGCTTTTCAAAATGTTGAAAACCAATACCATCCTTGATGTTGGGGCGTCTTGAGTTCAAGTATGCACCTCTTGCATATTTGAGTTTTTCCTCCTCAAGATCCTTCTTCTTTTGTTGTGCCTCACCTTCTAAGGATGTGATCTTAACTTTCAAGCTTTCAATCAACTTTACATTAGTAGCACAAGCATCAACATCAATATCCTTGCATCTAATGCATGATTGTGCTATGGAGAGACTAATTGATGGGTCATGTTGAGCATTGGACAAGAGAGTGTCAAATTGCAATTCAAGGCTTTTGTTTAAGCAAATAAGTTCATCTTGAAGTGCAACATTTGCACTCTTGAGACTAGTGTTAGTCTCCTTGCTTTCCACAAGTTCCTTGTCCAAGGCCTTACATTTTTCTTCTTGCTTAGTTATGAGCTCCTTGAGTTCAAAGTTTCTCTTCTTTTCAAGAATGAGCAAGTCCTCTTGTTTCTCAAGGAGGTCATTCTTCTCATTTAACTCTTCCATGAGTTCGCTAAACTTAGCAATGGTATTTTTATCTAGATTCTTGAGCATGGCAATCATATCAATATCATCATCATTTCCACTAGAGCTACTAGATGAACTTTCATCATCACTAGTGGTGTACTTAGGAGAAGAACATGGGATGGTTTTTACCTTTCTTTTACCTCCCCTTGCCATAAGACAAGTGTGAGTGATGTTTTTCCCATCCTTGAGGTTGGGGAAGAGAGAAGTCTTGTTGAAGGCAAGTGTGGCCACTTCTTCTTCATCCGAGTTGGAGCTCTCATCATCGGAGTCCCACTCCTTGCCAAGATGTGCTTCACCACTTTGTTTCTTCTTGAAGAACTTCTTGTCCTTGGTGAAGTACTTCTTCTCCTTGTTGTCCTTCCTCTTCTCTTCCTTGTCCTCTTTCTTCTCATATGGGCAATTTGCAATGAAGTGCCCACTCTTGCCACAATTATAGCAATTTCTTTTTGTCCTTCTTTTGGAGCTCTCATGCCTCTTGTTACCCTTGTAGTTGCAGTTTCTCATCAATTTGCTGAAGTTCTTCATGAGAAGAGCCATGTCATCATCATCAAGACTTGAACTATCGCTATCATTGTCACTTGATGAGGATTCTTGCACTGCTTTCTTGCTCTTCTCCTTCTTGTTTGCCTTGAGGGCAATGTCTTGCCCTCTTGAGGTTGAGGTTCCCTTGGACAAGCTCTTCACATACTTGGCTTCACTTTCCATCATCTCATGGTTGATGATCTTGCCAAGTACTTCTTCCGGTGTCATCTTCTTGTAGTTGGGACTCTCCCTTATCAAGGTACATAAGGTTATGTTCCTTACCGAAAAGGCCCTAATCATCCTCTTGACCACTTCATGGTCGGTCCACTTCTTGCTTCCAAGACTCCTCACTTGATTGATCATCTTTTTGAGCCTTGTGTACATCTCTTTGGGGGTTTCATCATCCAACATGGCAAACCTCCCAAGTTCTCCTTCAATCATCTCAATTCTTGCTTTCCGAATGGTCTTGGTGCCTTCATGTGCCACTTTGAGAGTATCCCATATCTCCTTTGCACTTTGCAATCCATCCACTTTATCAAATTCCTCTCTACTCAAGGATGAAAGGAGGATGGTTGCGGCTTGAGCATTGCGATGGAACAATTGTTGCATAGTTGGTCCAAAGCTTTCATCATCACTATCCGGCTGCTCAATACCTACACAAACAATCTCCCAAAGACTAGGGTGAAGAGAAAACAAGTGCCATCTCATGTTAGTCCTCCATTGAGAGTAGTTAGTTCCATCAAAGTGTGGAGGTTTTCCAAGAGAAATGGAAAGAAAATTGTTGTTGGAACTCATGTTATCATAGTTAAAAGGAGTGCGAGAGTAGTTAAAAGTAACCGATTTCTTCTTCTTTCTTCTCTTGATGTAGATGGACCCTTCATCACTACTTGATGTTAAGGATGAGGATGACTCAATCACTATTCTCTGCTTTTGCTCTTACTCTTACTCTTTTTCTTGTGATCTCCACTCTTCTTGGAGCAATCGGATACATCGAACTTGGCGTTGTCATCTTCCTTGTGCATCTCACCTTCTTTGCCCTTGTTCATCTCAAGACTTTTGTGTGAATCTTCTCCGGCCATGATCTCCTCGAGTTGTTAGACTCAAATTTGAGGAACCAAGCTCTGATACCACTTGAAAGTATGCCTAGAGGGGGGTGAATAGGCGATCATCGCTTAAAACCTGCACACAAAAATCTCAGCCCGAGGCTGCCTGGCGGACAGTCCGCTGGGAGTGTCCGCTGGGCACTTCCAACGTCCGCTGGGAGGTCTCGGGAATGAAATGCAATCTTTCAAAAAATAAAACTTGTATACCAAAATCCACTTGAATAGAAAGACTCTAAAACAAGTGAGGAACACTAAATATGGAAGCAATCTAGCTCAAAGTAAGTACACAAGTAGATCGGGTAAGAATACTAGACGAAGGTAGGAATAACAAAAAAACACTAGAATGAAGTAAGATAATCAAGCACAAGAGACACAAGATTTTCACCCGAGGTTCGAATCCACTCAAGAATTCTACATCCCCATTGAGGAGTCCACAAAGGACCGGGTTCCTCTCAACCCTTTCCTCTCTCAAACAACCACAAAGGTCAAACTTGAGCTTTTCACTAGCAACAAGGGTAATACAAACTTCTCAATCCAACCACACCACGAGTTGGTTGTTCTTGAGCACCTCTAACCATCTAGGAGCCAAGCTCCAAAAGTAATAGATGTGGAAAGCGATGGAGAGAGCCAAGAGATGCCCAAGAGAGGTGAATCTCTTGGTAAGAACTTGAATCTTGCTTAGATCTTGCTCAAACCCAACCCTAGACCAAAGATTTGGAGTGGGGAAGCTAGGGTTTCACTTTGGGGAGCTTTGGAGTGCTTAGAATGTGCTTGAGACTCAGTTTCACAGGTTAGGCAAAAAGTTCTCAACGATTGGGTGCATGGGGGGTATAAATAGTGCCTCACAAAAACTAGCTGTTAGGCTGTTTTTAGTGACCTGGCGGACTGTCCGCCAGGAGCTCTCGGATGTAGGCTGATTTTAGAGCCCTGGCGGACTGTCCGCCAGGCCCTGGCGGACAGTCCGCCAGGAGCTCTCGGATTTGGATAATTTGCTACAAGGCTTACACTCCGGATTTGATTTATTGGTGATCTTCCACACACTTTCCATATCCCCCTTGATAGTACGGTATACCTAAACTCAAGAAAACATAAAACAAATAAATTTCTCCGCTTGCAACTCTTTTCTTGATCCGGTACCGTTCTCCAACTTTGAATAATCGTCAAGATTCACTCCTTTTCTTTTCTCCTTTTTGGTTTCTTTTACCCCTGCTCATTATACTCAATTGAAACATTAGATACTCATTTAGGTTGTTATTAATCACCAAAATAGATCATTAGGCCTAGATGCACTTTCAATTATTCCTTTCCATAATACTGCACGTAACCCCATCCGTCATCCTTATAGTGATTACAGGATTGTAAACATCTAATTCCTATATCGCGCGAGTGATCGGAAATCACTCAACTTCTACCGGTCCTATCAGCATAGCACTAGTCGGACTCAGGTTCTAATATTTAGTACATCGGTTCCTAGGAATATGCAACTATGGTTTCCAGATAACTCCTCAGAACTTAATGCACAAGTATACATATATAAATGTAGATTACAGTGTAAATAAAATAGTGGGTTTATGTCCAGGGCTTGCCTTCACTAGCGAGGCTGGGGTCAGAGACGTTAACAAATTCTTCCAAACTTGGGTTCGGGGCTTCAACTAATTCTCCGATGATGTTTCCGAGGTCTTCAGAGATTTCCACTTCAGGTTCCGGGAGAATCTAATAGTCTCCGCCGGCGAGAAGCGTCGAGTCTATATGTGATGTAAATAATTCAGTTTAGAAAATGCATGGACTTTTATTCTATTTCACAATAAAGTTGCAATCCAACTAAATTAACATTACATACTAGCAAACAACACAATTTCTCTTCACTGGACAGTCATTTATCGGGTATTAACCAATTTACCTAATCACATTAAGTAACATGGTTGGTTACGCTAAACATTTAACTAACTGCATGAGGTAGCATGTTTGGTGATCTTAAACAATTAAATTAATTACATTTAACACTTTTATTTATTTGACTAGCTAATTATATTTAATAACCCTAGGTTATTATTTAATATGGATCTACTTATCAAGTTCTATTTATTTTAGTTTTTCTACACCTGATTATGGGTTAACAATTTGTGGACATGCTACACTACTTAAGAGTAACACCTCAAAATATGCTCATAATTTTTCATGAATAAAAACTTGCATAAATGAATTATCTTTGAAAACAAGCAAAAATCCATAACTTGGTGTATAGCCTACTATTAATCCTAATACTTTTACTATGGATTACACATGCAAAAAGGAAGTTATGGTATAAATTTCAAATACACATACTAACAGAAACATTCTTAATTAAAATCTAAGCATTTCATCAACATATAACAAAGGTACTCGGATTTCTAAGTAATTGAGTAGTAAAAAACTCGAAATTTTTACACAGAGCTACACATGGAATATACAACCTAGGTTCCAAAATTCAGCCACAACACATGCATATAACATGAGATACAAATAAAACACTCATTTCCTAGTATTTAATTTACATCAGAAACTACACACATACAGCTTGAACTTACTATATAAAAGTAGTTGCATATAATTAAGGATCCAAAAAAAAACTAGTTTGGCATTTTTCTGAATTTTCTACAATTTTCTACACATTTTTAAATTTCACAGCTTTTGAATTGGGGGGGGGGCTCTGGAATCTTGCAGCTAGACCCTTAGAACCTTTGAAATCATCACAAATAAGCCCTTGGCTCGTTGGGGAAGAAGGGGCAGAGCCATTGCCGGCCAAATTCCGGCGAGGGTCGGCGTTGGGGGTGGAGAAGGGCTGGCCTACGGGCACCAGGAGCTCACGGCGCATCCATGGGTGGGCTTGGGAGGAAGAGGGGGTGACCAGAGGTGAGGTTCCCACGGCGACCGCGGCGGCGGCGGAGAGGAGCTCGTCGGCGAGGGGCTTCCCAGCGAGGAGGGTGGCAAAGCTCGGTCCTAATAGCTGCAGCAGGAGGAGGAGAAGCTATTGGGATGGTCGGATTGGATGGAGGAGGGGTGGAGGTAAGGGCTCGACGGTGACAGGATCTCACCGGAGAAGAGTAGAATGATGGCGACCGGGCTCCGGTGAAGGATTGGTGTCGGGGTGGGGTCGTAGAGCTTCAGCGCTCGCGAGTGACAGGGAATCACTCGACTTCTACCGGTCCTATTAGCTTAGCAGCTAGTCGGACTCAGGTTCTAGTATTCAATACACAGGTTCCTATGAATATGCAACTAAGGTTTCAATACAATTTCTGAAAACATAAATGGACAAGTAGATATACATGAATATATAAAGTGCAGTGTAGTAAAAATAGCGGTTTATGTCCGGGGCTTGCCTTCGCTGGTGGGGCTGGGGTCATAGATGTCACTTCTAAAAGTTTCCGAACCGGGGTTCGGGGCTTCTGTTAGATCTCTGGTAATGTTCCCGGGATCTTCAGAAATTCCTTCTTCTGGTTCCGGGATCAGCTGGTAATCTCCGTCAGCGAGAGTTGTCGAGTCTATATGATATGCAAACATCACAGTTGAGGAAATGCATACATCTCCATTTCTTTTCAAGATAAACTTGCAATCTAATAAACAAACATCCTATTTAGCAAACATATCATCTATTCTCATACTGGGCAATCATTTATCGAGTATAAACATAATTACCTAATTGCATCAAATGACATGTGATCTGAACTATTTAGATCATGTACTATTTCATTAATCAAACAACTTTTAGATCATGAACTATTTTTCTAGTTTGATCTACTGCAAACCTAAGGATAAAAATTTTACTGGAGAAAGGATAATCTGAATCTAAGCTACTGTGATTTTATCAAGATTTTTATCCTTATAGCAATTATGCTATAAAATAAACAAAAATAGCATTATGATATTAAGATCTATTTATATCAGAAGTTCTACACAAGATCTTGTGCTGAAATTTGGTGAACATATTACTCTACTTAAAAGTAACACTCTAATTTAATTTCATAAATTTTCATATACTAGAACTATTATTCATGATTTATCTTTAAATCTAAGCTTAAATTTATATCTTAGTCTAACCTATGCTACTGGTATCCAAAATTTTATCATGGATTACACATGCTGAAAGAAAGTTAGAATAAAATTTTCAGCTACAAACACTAACAGATTCACCCTTGAATAAATCCTAAAGCTTTCATCAATATAAAACAAACACTTAAACATCATAGCTAGGGAACAGTTCTAAGTCTATAAATTTTACATAAAGCTATACATGAGACACACATCCTAGGTTTCAAATTTCAACAATAGTATAGCTATGGATCAAAAGATCTAATTAGCACACCCATTTCCTAGTATTTATTCTAATTCAAAATATTTACTTATTCAGCTCAAGGTTATAACACAAAAGTTGTAGAGCTTACTTCAAGGATTCAAACAAAACTAGTTTGATATTTTTCTGAATTTCCTACGAATTCTTACACATTTCTAAAGATCATAGATTTGAATTGAAGGGATGGACTGAAATCTTGCAGTCAGACCCTCAGAAAGATTTAAATCATTGCAATCGAGTCCTTGGCTCGCTGGGGAAGAAAAGCCGAGTCTTGCCAGCCAAATTACTCTACTTAAATTTTCATAAACTAGAACTATTATTCATGATTTATCTTTGAATCTAAGCTTAAATTTATATCTTAGTCTAACCTTTGCTACTACTATCCAAAATTTTATCATAGATTACACATGCTGAAAAAAAGTTAGAATAAAATTTTCAGCTACAAACACTAACAGATTCACCCTTGAATAAATCCTAAAGCTTTCATCAATATAAAACAAAGACACTTAAACATCATAGCTAGGGAACAGTTCTGAGTCTACAAATTTTACATAAAGCTAGACATGAGACACACATCCTAGGTTTCAAATTTCAACAACAGCATAGCTATGGATCAAAAGATCTAATTAGCACACCCATTTCCTAGTATTTATTCTAATTCAAAATATTCACTTATTCAGCTCAAGGTTATAACACAAAAGTTGTAGAGTTTACTTCAAGGATTCAAACAAAACTGGTTTGACATTTTTTAGAATTTCCTATGAATTCTTACACATTTCTAAAATTACTGATTTGAATTGAAGGGAGGGACTGAAATCTTGCAGTCATACCCTCAGAAAGATTTAAATTATTGCAATTGAGTCCTTGGCTCGCCGGGAAAGAAAAGCCGAGTCTTGCCGGCCAAATTCCGGCGACGGTGGTCGCCGGCGGCAAGGGGAAACCGGCCAGGAAGGACCAGGGGGCTAGCGCGGACCTTGCTGGGGGTGATGTGATGGTCGGGGTTGACCGGAGGGGGTGGAACGACGGCGACCCGAGGTGGCGACGAAGGGGGAGCTCATCGGCGAGGTGGATGCGGTGCTCAAGGGCAGCGATGGAGGGGCTGGCGAGCTTCACGGGATCACGGCGAAGCTGCTGGAGGTGATGGTGTGGCTTGAGAAGGGGCAGGGCGGGCTGTCCATGGCACGGTGGTCGACGGCAGACGGCGAGTGCGGCGGTGGTCAAGTGGAGAAGAAGTCGAGAAAGCGAACTGCAGCCGTGCGAGCGGATAGAAGTAGTTGATGGTCATGCTGTGGGACTAAGAAGAGGCACGGCGAGCCGGAGCAGGTGCTGTCGACCGGCGGCATGACGTGGCGGCCGGGCAGTGTTCGGGTAGAGGCGGGACGGCGTGGCATGCGTGGAAGAAGGCCAGAGGAGAAGAGCTAGGGCGGCGGCCGGCCTCGGGGCGACGCATGGGTGCTGCCAGAGTAGGAGGTGGCACTGGCAGAGCTGCAGCAGCGGTGAGCGATGGCGGCCTGCGACGGCAAGGTGGCGGCTCGGTCGGGCGGCGGAGCGGCGTGGCGCGCTCGGGGAAGGCCAGCAGGAAGGGTTAAGGCGCTACAAATTTTATTTAGGGTTCAAATTCAAAACTCAAAGGATTGAGCTTTATTTTAAAATCTTGGACTTAATTCAAACTTTATAAAGTTTTTATCCTTATTAGGGTAAATTTCATGTATTTTTGGACTTAATTGCAAATTTTATGTACTGCAATGATGACTATTATTCTTACACTTTAACCCCTAGTAGAATTTAAAATTTACCTTTGTAATTCAAATATTTTGCATAAAAGGACTCATATTTTTGAAAAATTACACATAAGTCCTTATTTCCACACATTCATTCAATGTCACTCAAAACAATACCTAACTTACACATTCTTTCCTAATGTTTTACAATTTTGACACCTAGGGTGTCACAACCTTCCCCCCTAAAAAGAATCTTGTCCCGAGATTATCGGAATGACATAACTTTGAAGATGGATACCTAAGGAGTTTTAAGGAATTCAGGGAAGTTCTTCTGAAGATAGTCCTTAGTTTCCCAGGTGGCTTCTTCTGCAGTATGGTGGTCTCACAAGATCTTATACATCTTAATCTTCTTTCTTCTAGTGACTCTCTCCTTGGTATCTAGAATTTGAAGGGGTTGTTCAGCATAAGATAGATCAGGTTTGATTTCGATAGCTTGTTGTTCAATGACATCAGTAGGCGCTTTGATGCACTTCTTGAGTTGGGATATATGAAAGACATCATGAATGGTGGCCAACTGAGAAGGAAGACGAATTCTGTAAGCCACTGGGCCATAGGCTTCGGTGATTTCAAAAGGTCCGATATATCGAGGTGCTAACTTTCCTTTTATGCCGAAACATTGAACACCCTTAGTAGGAGATACTTGAAGATAGACATAATCTCCTACTTGGAATTGTAATGGTTTTCTCCTCTGGTCTGCATAACTTTTCTATCTAGACTGGGCTGCCTTAAGGTGGGCTTGGATAAGCTTGACTTTATTTTCAGCTTCGGTAACTAAGTCTGGTCCGAAGATTTTGCGCTCGCCGGTCTCAGACCAACGCAAAGGAGTTCGACATCTTCGACCGTACAACGCCTCAAAGGGGGCCATTTGAAGACTGGACTGATAGCTGTTGTTATAAGAAAATTCGGCCAAGACTAGACATTTGTCCCAGTTCGTACCATAGTGAATGATACAAGCTCAAAGCATGTCTTCAAGGATCTGATTAACTCGCTCAGTCTGTCCATCAGTTTGTTGATGGTATGCAGAGCTTCGAATCAGCTTGGTTCTGAGAGAAGACTGCAATTGTTCCCAGAAGCGTGCAACAAATTGTGCCCCTCGATCAGAAATGATTGTCTTAGGGACACCATGTAGACGAATAATTTGATTAAGATAGACTTCGGCATACTTCTTAGCAGTATAAGTTGTATGCACGGGAAGAAAGTGGGCTGTTTTGGTGAGTCTATCAATGATTACCCAAATGGAATCATGCTTCTGAGATGTTTGCGGAAGACCAACAATGAAATCCATGCTGATGTCTTCCCACTTCCAAGATGGAATAGGCAGTGGTTGGAGTGTACCTGATACCTTCAGATGACTAGCTTTAACTCTTTGGCAGGTATCACATTCAGATACATACTTAGCAATTTCTCTCTTCATCTTGGTCCACCAAAGGTTTTGCCTAAGGTCTTGATACATTTTAGTACTACCGGGATGAATGGAAAATTTGGATAGATGTGCTTCATCAAGGATTTGTTTACGAAGCTGATGATTCTTAGGTACAACAATACGATTGTTGAACCATAGAACTCCTTGATGATCTGTGTGGGAACACCTATATTTTGTTTCTCCCTGAGATAGTTTCTGCTTGATAATTTTGATACCTTCATCATGCAATTGCGACATGATGATATTATCTTGAAGAGTAGATTCAATAGATATGAGATTCAGGCTACCTTGAGGAATAATCTCCAGATTGAGTTTCCTTATCTGATAGCAGAGAGTTTCACTGAAGATTTCTATGGATAAGCAATGACAATGTGCCTTGCGGCTTAGTGCATCCGCAACCACATTAGCCTTGCCGGGATGGTAGTGTACCTCAAGATCGTAGTCCTTGATCAATTCTAACGATCGCCTTTGCCTCATATTTAGGTCAGCTTGAGTAAAGATGTATTTGAGGCTCTTATGGTCAGTGTAAACGTTACACTTAGTTTCCATAAGATGATGTCTCCAAATCTTAAGAGCATGAATAACAGCTGCTAACTCAAGATCATGAGTTGGATAATTTTGTTCATGATTCCGGAGTGCTCTGGAAGCATAAGCAATGACCCGGTTGTTTTGCATAAGCACACAACTAAGTCCAGTTCCGGAAGCATCATAATAGACATCAAAAGGCTTGGTATTATCTGGCTGGGCCAATACTGGAGCAGTGGTTAGAAGTTTTCTCAGTGTATGAAATGCTTCTTCGCACTTATCATTCCAATGGAATTTAATCTCCTTCTTGAGTAGTTCAGTCATAGGCTTAGCTATCTTAGAGAAGTTTGGAATAAATCGATGATAATATCCTGCTAGTCCAAGGAAACTACGGATTTGATGGACTGAAGTTGGAGGCTTCCAATCCATAACTTCCTGAACTTTAGTTGGATCAACCGATATGCCCTCACTGGAGATAGTATGTCCTAGAAATTTCACACTATCAAGCCAGAACTCACATTTAGAGAATTTGGCATATAGACGATGATCCCGTAGTCGTTGAAGAACGACACGTAAATGATCAGCATGATCTTCTTCAGTCTTAGAATATATCAGAATATCGTCGATGAAAACTACAACAAATTTATCAAGCTCCGGCATAAAGACTGAATTCATAAGATACATGAAGTATGCCGATGCATTAGTGAGTCCAAAAGACATAACCATATATTCATAAAGTCCATATCTAGTCGAGAAAGCCATTTTTGGAATATCACTAGGCTTGATTTTGATCTGATGATAACCAGAGCATAGATCAATCTTAGAGAAGACTTTGGCTCTAGCTAGTTGATCAAATAAGATGTCAATGCGGGGAAGAGGGTACTTATTTTTGATAGTGACCGCATTGAGTGGACGATAATCGACACATAGCCTTAAGCTATTGTCCTTTTTCTTTACAAATAGGGTGGGGCATCCCCAAGGTGAAGCACTTGGGTGTATGAAACCCTTGTCAAGAAGATCTTGAAGTTGTATCTTTGGCTCAGCCAGTTCATTAGGCGGCATACGATACGGCCTCTTGGAAATAGGAGTTGTGCCAGGTTGGAGCCAAATAATGAATTCGATATCTCGATCTGGTGGCATTCCGGGCAGATCGTCCGGAAAGACATCAGGATATTCACAGACTATAGGAATGTCTTCTAATTTGATGTCTGTGGTAGCATAAACGCAAGAGTGGAAATACTCTTGTTGGGGTAGATAGAGGGTAGTGTCTCCATTATATGGTGAGTCAATCTCAATAACTCGAGAAGAGATATCTAACAACACCTTATGTTTTGTCATCCAATCCATTCCAAGTATCATATCCATACCCTCTAAAGGGAGTAAAACCAAATCAGTTTTTATTACCTTACTACCCAACTGTATTGGCACACATCTAATCAGTTGATTGGAACCAATCTTTCCCCCAGGGGTAGAGATCATGTACAACCCCTTGGCTTGACAAGAATCAAGTCCCACTCGGGCACCACACTTGTCACTAATAAAGCTATGGGTTGCACCGGAATCAAATAGCATAATAATGAGTTTATAGTCGATAGAAAATGTACCCGTCATTATGGGGGCTCCTTCTGGAAGTTCCGCAAGGGTGGTGAAGTTGACTCACCCTTGCCGGGCTTGCATTACTCGCTTCTTGCCCTTGCCCTGATTGTTCTGATTAGAACTCTGCCCTTGAAGAGGCTTCCTAGGCCGAGGACAATCCTTGATAAGGTGATCCGCACTCCCGCAATTGAAACAGCGGTAAGTTCTACTCTTCTGCTGAAACTGTTGATTATTTGGCCTTGGGCCAAACAGTTGCGGCTGTTGCGGAGGCACTGGAGGTCTATACCCTCCTTGCTATTGAGGCGGGCAGAAAACCAATCTGCCAGGTGGGGCATTCCGCTGCGGCTCTGAACTGCACATTGGGAACTACATGATACCTTGGTGACTGAGCACTCGAGGGTCCAGTGGGGGTCTTCCGTTTCTTCTCGGCACGATGTGCCGTGATACAATCCTCCTAGGTTAGGGCCATATTAACCAGCTCACTGAAAGCATTAGCCTTAACAAGGTTTAGGCGTTCCTTGAGCTTGGTACTGAGGCCATGACGGAAATGATCCTGTTTCTTGGCATCATTGTCAGCATGATAGCCTGCATATTGGCACAGATGATTGAAAGCCTGTGCATACTGCAGTACCATATGGGTGCCTTGGGTGAGTGCCAGGAATTCATTCAACTTCCGCTCCATCAGTCCTTCAGGAATATAATATGCCCTGAAGGCAGTCCAAAATTCCTCCCAGGAGATAACATGTCCAACGAGCTACACGGCGAAAAAATTATCCCACCAAATGCGGATAGCACCACGAAGTTGCTGGGCGGAAAAGTGAGCTTTACTCGAGTCCGCACAAGGTATAGTAAGAAGGGCGAACTTCGATTCAATAGTATGAAGCCAGGCATCGGCATCCAGAGGTTCTTCAGCTTTATTGAAAAATGGGGGCTGGATACTGAAGAAATCTTGATAGCTTGCTACTTGGGGGTTGAGGTTATCACGACCTCCTCGTGATTGCTGGCGATGCTGGTTCTGTTGGGCCTGTACTAGCAGATTGAGAAGCTCAGTCTGTCGTGCCATAACCTCTGCTAGATTTGGGGGTGGCGGTGGCGGTTGTTGCGAACCGCTAGCCTGGTCTGGCCTGAAACCTTCAGAAGTTCCACACGTAGCGCCAACCATCTGAAAAACATGGAAGATGTCCATTACATCGGGTTATCCTTGCTTCCATTTTTAGAATATACCGCACAAAAAGAGAACATATAAAGATAGTGCAACAGATTGACACCTCGATAGATGACTGAACAGAAACTCGAGTTATAGATCATAACTGGTGGTCTGTATATTACATCTTGGTAATCTACCAATTACCATTCAACCATACCTACTCCTGCCACATATAATACAACAAGTGGCCCTTAAGTCGAACTAGATTACACACTCCCTATGTCACACCATACTATACTAAACACATCTAGGATATTGACGACAAGGATGGATTAGAAATCGTTGAGATTGCCCACAGAAGACTGGCTTCCAGAAGAAGAATGATTGGGCTGAGGATTAGGTTCTGGATCTCCATGTTCTGAATCTATCTCAGACACGCCTTCAATTTCCTCGGGTTCTTCTTGTGAATCTTCCTCTTCTTCTAGCTCATTTGGCACAAGAGGAGGCATTTTCTGTTCTTGGAGCATCTCAATATGTCCAAGGGCATCACCTAATTCTTGGTTCAAGTCATGGACTTGCTCCTGCAAAAAGTCAATTACGGTGTTGCACTTGAGAATTTGAGCATCACCTTCCAAGATCTGCACCTCCAAATGTCCAATGGTAGTATCCCTCCCGGCAATACCTTGACCAAGCGAATGAATCTGGTCATCTTTCAGGGTAAGATCCCTATGAAAATCCTGGGCCAGATTCACCATATCATCCATACACCTTTGCTTAAGTGACTGGAAGCGATGCTGAGCATTCATATACCTGATTACTGCCCTGAGGGTCTCCTCGGCTATATCTCCAACTAAACATCCGAGATAAGTTGTTCTGAAGGTCCACTTAGCATCATGTGCAAAAACTGCCGGAAACAGTCCGATAGGGAAAGCTGCTACCGCATTCGGATGCTGTTCACAAAAAGTGGTGATAGCCTTGAGGGCTGCTGCTTCAAAAGCATCCACGAGACGATATCCAACAACCTCTATCTCAATAGATTGCCACTCAAGGGTAGGATGTGGGGGAATAGTGATAGTGGCACGGCATCGAGGGACTCCGACCTCAGTAAATTCATGACCCTTATACTGGGGTGGATCCGGGTAGTGATAGATACGAAGTGTATCCCACAGAATTCTTGGAAACCCTTCCCAGTACAGACAGTCAGTGTGAGCATATCCCTCAGCATCCTAATAGATCCTCCGAATATCTGCCATCTGAATCAAAAGGATTCAAATGTTAGATAGGATATAAATTTCCTAAAGTCTGATAAAGGCTGTGGAAAGATGCGAGTCAAGCTGATGAAAATGCTGGTATGCTTCATAGTATCCATTCCACTAGGAACTCACAAGATAAAGGGAACGAGACATTTGATTTTGATAATAGCAACGAGTGAACATCAGATGGATACTATAGATCTTGAGGATGAATCGAAAGATGCTAAGATACTAACCCTATAACTGTCCACATGACTATTTCTAGGTTGCACTTGTGGATAACCATACTCTAGGTATCCCCATAACAACATAAGCACAAGTTCTAATTTACAAACAATTCAAAGATGCATGCACGCACTAACGTCCTCACAAACCAAACAGCTGCCAAATAATTTTGGACTTACGTAATTATTTACGGTGGCATAATTATAAATACGTCTCTCCCTGTAGTATCTAGTCGATAAATCCTATCCGTTCAAACCTATCGATTCGTGGTTAGCGTACCTGCAGAAAACCTCAATATATATATACTGAACCTTTCATGCCAGCATGTAATGAAAGCGTTCCCAAACATTACTGTTCACTATAGAAACAGCATCTGTACAATTACCGCCGTACAGACAACGTTAACATACGTTATCAAAACAACGTATTCATGGGGGTATCAGTAGCGATCACCATACCCTGTGCCTAACCATATACTCCCAATATAACCAACCGAAGTTGATATATTGGCAGCATCTCAAGTAGGCCACTGCTTGAGAAACAGCGTTCAGTTCGCATCACCGACGGGAAGGCTAACTCCCCAGTTAGCTGAGGATCCTTACCTTCTTACCTCATCGTCGAAGGTGTCGTTACAAAATGTAAGGTTTGGTTGTGCATGAATTTAAGTTTTAACAGAAAAGTAATGCTGGAAGTCAGAGTTTATATACAATAGCCAAATTTACTTCCCTTAGTAAACATCATCCTAGGGCTTTACGTACTAAGCACAATCCTTAACGAAACCAACGTAGTTTTATAAAATATGTTGTTGGTCCAATTTTATACTAAAAGCATTTTTAACGCAATTTATATCTCCGCTGTACACTTGTTAGCTCTGATACCAGCTGTGGCAGAACCAACCTGAATTACATCAGCTCAAGTGTGCTAATTCTTTTTCGGAAGGCAGTAAGGACTCAACCGCACTTCAAACGGTGTAACCCTGTGGTCTGTCGGGTAAAGTCCCGATAAAACCACCTAACTCAGGATCAAAACAAGGTACCTCGCATGAAGGCGAGTCCAGATATACAAGTGCCGACAATTTTATATCACAGGCATAATATTACATTAGTATTCAAACATATATGGTAGCAAGACCTAACTAGTACAAATTTATACAAAACTATTCAAAGTAAGGTATCTGCAGCGAAAAATAAAACATGACGCTACCAGACGTCGTGAAACGGATATTGAGCTAAGCCCAAGCTCAACATCACTCGGAGGGACCTATGTTTGTCGGGGATGGATCCCATTCCATGGACCAACCATCGGGAAGAGCGTAGGGCCAGGCACAGGCAGAGCAGAGTCCTCAGGGGGATTACCTGAACAAAAGTCACATTGCAAGGCTGAGTATTCTAATACTCAACAAGGCTTACCCGTTTCATGGTATACTTAGCCATGTAGCTAGACTATGAAAGCTTATAATGGTTCTGGGTATAGTTTCAGCTGAAAAGCAACAAAGAGTAGGTCCTTAATTTCAACTTTTTAGCTTTCAGGATCCAGTTGGTTATCCATTCTAGGTAAGCAACTATATCTACTCAAGCATGGTGGAATTTTTTGAACAAACATCATCTTTGATCATTATCAGGTTGCTCTTATTAGTCTATGTGGCAAAGGGATCAAGCAGTCTCAATCTCCATGAGAAACAAACGATTCTGAATCGAATTTCAAAACCTTGCAAGGGTAAACCTAACTCACACGCTTGGAACATCCAATGATCATTCAAAAGCAACCGTTTGCCTTTCATTCCGACTCATGGATCAGTGCCACCACAAGCGACTGTAGGACCATACGCACATCAAATGTGCAATACGCACGTCTGTAGCGCGACTACATGACCGTACTTATGTCCGCTGTGCGGAACGTACTCCCGCACGTCGGTGGGTGTGCGAAAAACCAAATTACAAGTGGTGGGGGGTATGTCCACTCCTCGGGCCGATTGGTTACTAGGCTTACCGCTTACCATATTTCGGGGCATGTGGCTAGTACTTTCAAACGCTTAACCACCGCTGCCACACACTGCGACCTTATCAAATTTACATCAACACAGACGGGGTTTTTGCCAAAGTCATGAATCATAATCACAACCCCGTTCGTCATCCTTATAGTGGTTGCAGGAATGTAAACATTGCAACTCCTATAAAGCTCGCGAGTGACAGTGAATCACTCGACTTCTACCGGTCCTATTAGCTTAGCAGCTAGTCGGACTCAGGTTCTAGTATTCAATACACAGGTTCCTATGAATATGCAACTAAGGTTTCAATACAATTCCTGGAAACTTAAATGCACAAGTAGATATACATGAATATATAAAGCGCGGTGTAGTAAAAATAGCAGTTTATGTCCGGGGCTTGCCTTCGCTGGTGGGGCTGGGGTCAGAGATGTCACTACTAAAAGTTTCTGAACCGGCGTTCGGTGTGGCAGAACTGCCTAGATTATTCTAGTTCAAGTGCACTAGCCATTGCTATACAGCCAATACTAACTCAACGCACTTCAAACGGAACAACCCATTGGTCTGTCGGGTCTCCGCCCGATGCAACCACGGTTCAACAGGATCGAAGCAGGTTTACCTCACACGAAGGCGAGTCTACAATCACACAACAGCTCATCAACTTTTAATTCACAAAGTATTAAACATTCTTACAAACCGGTTCAAACTTAAAGCAATAAACAAATATTGTTTAAACCGACAAGCTAAACAGCTTGCCAGGTTCACTGCGGAAGAAAATTAACACGTGACTACACACGTCGCGAAGGTTAACACCATCCTCAGCCCGAAGTATGGCATCATTCAGGAGTGTCACTTCCGTGGGGTTCTCAAGGGTCATACCTAAAAAACAGACTAGCAAGACTGAGTATACTAATACTCAGCAAGACTTAGCCGGGTCATGGTATACATAGCCATGTAGCTAGACTTATGCTGGCTTGTAATGGTTCTAGGTTTAATTTCAGCTGAAAAGCATCAAAGAGTATGATCTACTTTCATATTTTAGCTTTCAGATTCTAGTCTCATTAATTATTCTAGGTAAGCGCCTATTCTAGACAATCATGGTAGAGATTGGCATCCATCCAGATTATTCCATATTGGTTACTATTCTTACTCTATGTGGTAGAAGGAATAACCAGCTCAATCTCCGTTAGAAACGGACGATTCTGAATCAAATTTCCAAACCTTGCAAGGGTAAACCTAACTCACACGCTTGGAACATCCAAAGATCGTTCCGAAGCAACCGTTTCCCTCATATTCCGAGTTATGGATCAGGGCCACCACAAGCGACAGCAGGACCATACGCACACCAATTGTGCAGGATATACGTCTGTAGCGCGACTACATGATCGTACTCCTGTCTGCTATGCAGAACATACTCCCACACATCGGTCCGTGTGTACAACAGAAACCCAATAATCGAGTGGTGGAGACATGTCCATTTGCCGGGCTATTCAGGTACTAGGCTTACCGCTTTACCATATTACACGGCATGTGGCCAATATTTTCAAACGCTTAGCCACCACTACCATACACTGCGACCTTAACAACCTTTATCAACACAGACGGGGTAACCTTCCGAGTCATGACACTGCACATGACCCCATCCATCATCCTTATAGTGATTGCAGAATAGTAAGCATTCAATTCCTATATCGTGCGAGTGATAGGAAATCACCCGACTTCTACCGGTCCTATTAGCAGAGCATTTATTCGATAAGGACTCGGGCACATTACATAGGTTCCTAGTATCAATGCATCTTAGGTTCCCTTTCAACTCCTAGATTTAATGCAAGATATAATTTATAAGTATAAGATTGCATAAGGTAGTAATTTGAAATACTAGGTTATGCACCGGGGCTTGCCTTCTTGAGCTGGGCTAGGGACAGTGGTGTCAGAAACTTCCGAACTTTGGTTCGGGGCTTCAGTTAATATCTCGGCGACGTTCGCAGGATCTTCAGATAATCCAAGCTCGGGTTCCTGAATCAGCTCGTAGATTTTGTCGTTGAGTGTTGCTGACTCTACATGATATGCAATGATTTAAGTGGGATGGTTCTTGAGTTAAGGATTTTACTTCACAATAAAGTTGCAATCCAATAAATTAACAAATATAAACTCATGACACAAGGTGGTTTGGATTCAAAGCTACTATTTATACTTAATTTGTGGTTATATTAATGGAATTACTTTGAAGTAATTTGACAAGTTTGATTTTTATTTTAAAAACCATAAAGGTTCTGATCTTGAATTTTTGTGGATAAACTTATTTCTAGTGGGTAGGTTTACTATGAATTTTTCATAATTTTCTGAAAATACAAACTAGCGTATTTAAATTTTAATTCACACTTCAAGTTTAAATGCAAACTTTAAGTAAAAAAGTGTTGTAAAATCCTGAAATATTTACTATGGACTATTCTACTGTAGATCATTACATGGTAAAAAGTTCTAGGTATAAAGTCTTTAGTAGCATGCTTAATTAAATTCAAACCCTTTTCAAACCTAATTTGCAATAGTTTAAAAGAACACAAACTACAGAGTAGTACTGAGTATGAAATTTTCACACAAGCTTACTTATGATCTAAACAGGCTACACACCAAAAATCACAAGAAAATAAGCTTGTATGTAAAAGTTATGCATAAGATACACTTTTACTTAAGTTTAAATTTAAAATAATTCAAAAAGTATCCAGTTTCAAACCAGACTTTGTTAACAAAAGTTGTAGATTTAAACTTTTAGATTCTAACAAAAGGTTTGGCAATTTTTTGATTTTTCTACAAAGTCCTATGGATTTTACAAGTTGGCTGATTTTAATATAGAGAGGGGTATTGATTTTCTAGAGAAAGGCCCCTGGAATCATTTGAATCCTTGCAATCAAGCCCTTGGTCGGGATTCAACAGGGGAACAGATTGACGGTGAGCAAATCCGGCAAGGGGGCTCACCGGTGGCGAGGGGCAAGTGGGGGAAAATGACCAGGGACTCACGGCGGTCACGTGGGTGGCCGGTGTCGGGGAAGGGAGGGGCTGAGGTGGCATAACGATGGCGAAGCCGAGCGGGCGGCGGAGCTCCGAGGGGGCCGACGGCGTTCCAGTGGCTAGGGTGCCGGAGGGTGGCGGGGAAGTAGTCGAGGAGCTCCCACGTGATGATGTGGTGCTGACGGTGTGCTTGGCTGGGGCTAAGAGGCTCTGTATCGGCAGGTCGACGGCGAGGCCGAGCGGCGGCGGAGCTTTAAGCTCACCGGCGCTGCGGGAGATAATGTTTGGGCACGGGAGAATGAAATTGGATGGGCTAGGGAGCACCAGTGTGTCGCGGCAGTGCTCTAACAGCACTGGATCGGGGCTCGAAGGCGGCGTGGGCGGCTGACGACGGCGGCCAGGGGTTGCGGTGGAGGTCCGGCGAGGGGCTACGCTCGGGAAGGGAAAATGCTGTGGACAAGAGGAGCTCGGGTGAGTAAGGAAGATCGCAGAGCAATAGCTGAGCATGTCTTAAGGCCAAGAGAGGCGTTGCACATGCAAGCAGGAGCTGGCGACGGCGGCGGCATGCGTGGCGGCTCGGGCGGCGGCGGCGCAACGTGGAGAGGCGGGAACAAGCCAGCTCGAGGGCGAGGAGCGGCGGCGCGGGTGCTGGGATGGCACCTGGCACAGCTCAGAGCGGCGCGGGGGTGGTGGGTGCACAGCACATGGCCGGCGAGGGCGGTGGGGGCGGCGCAGAGAAGAAACAGAGGAGCCGTGGCTGGAGGAAGACGATGAGGACTGATGTGTGATTCTCCAAAAGTGCAGGGACTCCACTATAAAGATTAGATAACTTTCAAACCATAGCTCAAATGAAAAAGTTCCCAAAAGCAAAAGTGTAGGGTTTAATAAGATCTACAACTTTGCTTTAAGGTTCAGTTGCAGAAGAGCTAAGGATTTGAAACTAACATAAAACTTGGCAATGTTTTAAACTTTAATTAAATCCTATTTAAAAACTACACTACACTTAATCCTAGGGGTAGTTTCACTTATATTTGTGACTTAAAAGCAAGTTCTTCACTTTTACCATACAACCTTCATATGTTTCGATTTTACCTCCCATTCTCTCCCATTTAACACTAAAGGACCCAAATTTTTCAGAATTACATTAATGTCCTTTTCCCTTTTGCATTCCAAGTTAAACACACATACACATGACCAACATGCACACTTAATACTAGAATTTAGTGGGTTTATAATTTTAATACCTGAATGTTACAGCCTTCCCCTCTAAAAAGAATCTCGTCCCGAGATTCCGGAACAAGATGGAATTGGATGATCAAGTTTGGAGGTTAGCTTGAAGGAAGTCTGGGAAATTATGCTGAAGATAAGATTCGGTTTCCCATGTTGCTTCTTCTTCCGTGTGATGGTTCCACTGAATCTTGTACATTTTGATGGTTTCCCTCCTAGTGCTTCTTTCTTTGGCGTCTAGGACTTTGATTGGATGTCCGACATAGGACAGATTGGGCTGGATGTCAATGGTTTGAGATTCTATGATCTCAGTAGGAGTTTTAATGCACTTCCTAAGCTGAGATACTTGGAAGGCATCATGGATGGCCGCTAGTTGAGGAGGAAGTTGGAGACGATAAGCTACGGGTCCGCAGATTTCGGTAATTTCAAAGGGTCCGACATAACGAGGAGCAAGTTTCCCTTTTACGCCGAACCTTTGGATACCTCGGGTAGGAGATACTCGAAGATAGACGAGGTCTCCGATTTGGAACTGTATCAGTCTTCTTCGGATGTTGGCATAGCTCTTCTGTCGAGATTGGGCTGCCTTTAGATTAGTCTGTATAGTCTTCACCTTATCCTCTGCTTCAATGACCAGTGGGGTCCAAAGATCTTATGTTTGCCGGTTTGTGACCAACTTAAAGGAGTTCGGCATCGGCGACCATATAATGCTTCGAACGGAGCCATCTTAATGCTTGCCTGATAACTGTTGTTGTAGGAGAATTCTGCCAACGACAAGCATTTATCCCAGTTCTTGTCATACTGAAGTACACAGGTTCTAAGCATATCTTCCAGAATTTGGTTTACTCTCTCAGTTTGTCCATCTATCTGAGGGTGATATGCAGAGCTTCGGATTAACTTAGTTCCAAGAGCATGTTGAAGTTGCTCCCAGAATCGAGCGATGAATTGTGCTCCACGATCAGAAATGATCGTCTTGGGCACTCCATGAAGACGAACAATTTGATCCAGATAGATCTCGGCATACTTTTTGGCATTATATGTAGTATGCACGGGAAGGAAATGGGCAGTCCTGGTCAACTGATCAACGATTACCCAGATGGAGTCATATCCTTGAGAGGTGTTGGGTAAGCCAACGATAAAGTCCATACTGATATCCTCCCACTTCCAAGAAGGAATGGGTAAAGGTTGAAGAATACCAGCAGTTTTGAGATGACTGGCTTTAACTCTTTGGCATATGTCACACTCCGAGACATACTTTGCAATTTCTCGCTTCATACGAGTCCACCAAAAGTTCTATTTTAGGTCCTGGTACATCTTGGTAGTGCTAGGGTGCATAGAGAATTTGGACAGATGAGCTTCGTCCAATATCTGTTTACGAAGCCTATGGTCCTTAGGTACAACGATACGTTCGTTGAACCATAGAACCCCTTCGTGATCTATTCGAAAGCATTTGTACTTTCCTTCTTCTTGGGCCAACTTCTGCTTAATGATTCTGACCCCTTTCTTACGCTATTATGCCAGAACAATGTTATCCCAAGGTGTAGCTTCAATTGAGAGATGATTCAAGCTACCTTGAGAAATGATCTCAAGATTGAGCTTCCTTATCTTCCAACAGAGTGTCTCATTGAAAGCCTCTATTGATAAGCAAGAGCAATGTGCCTTACGACTAAGTGCATCCGCAACGACGTTGGCCTTGCCTGGATGGTAGTGTACTTCTAGATCATAGTCTTTGATAAGCTCTAGCCAGCGTCTTTGCCTCATAGTTAGATCTGATTGTGTAAAGATGTACTTGAGGCTTTTGTGGTCAGTATAGATATGGCACTTTGTACCCATCAGATGATGTCTCCAGATTTTTAGTGCATGGATGATAACTGCGAGTTCAAGATTATGGGTAGGGTAGTTCTGTTCATGAGTCCTGAGTGCTCGCGATGCATAAGCAATCACTTGGTTGTCCTGCATAAGCACACAACCAAGTCCGATTCCCGAAGTATCACAATAGATGTCGAAAGGTTTTGAGACATCAGGTTGAGCTAAAACTGGGGCAGTGGTAAGATGTGCCCTGAGGGTATGAAATGCATCTTCACATTTCTGATCCCAGGAGAATCTAACTCCTTTCTTTAATCTTTCAGTCATAGGCTTGGCTATTTTTGAGAAGTCAGGAATGAAACGACAATAATAGCCAGCAAGACCAAGAAAACTACGGATTTGATGGACTGATGTTGGAGGTTTCCAATCCATCACTTCTTGGACTTTACTGGGATCAACGGATATACCGACACTGGAGATGGTATGTCCCAGAAATTTAACGGTATCCAGCCAAAACTCACATTTAGAGAATTTAGCGTACAAGTGGTGGTCTCTCAATTTTTGAAGAACAACATGGAGATGTTTCGCATGATCTTCCGGATTCTTGGAGTAGATCAGAATGTCATCAATGAAGACCACAACAAATTTGTCGAGTTCTTGCATGAAGACAGAGTTCATGAGATACATGAAATATGCTGGGGCATTGGTAAGACCAAATGACATGACCAGATATTCATAGAGTCCATATCTGGTGGAAAAGGCTATTTTTGGAATGTCACTTGACCTGATCTTGATTTGATGATAGCCGGAACGAAGATCAATCTTAGAGAATACCTTGGCTCTGACTAATTGATCGAATAGAATGTCAATGCGGGGTAGAGGATACTTGTTTTTGATGGTTACCGCATTGAGGGGACGATGCATTGAGGGGATGATAATCTACACATAGCCTTAAGCTATTGTCTTTCTTTTTCACGAATAGGGCTAGACAACCCCATGGTGAAGCACTCGGACGGATGAAACCCTTATCAAGGAGGTCCTGGAGTTGGATTTTTAACTCGGCCAGTTCATTGGGTGGCATACGATAGGGCCTTTTAGATATGGGGGCTGTGCCGGGTTGTAGTTCTATGAAAAATTCAATATCCCGGTCCGGGGGCATCCCAGGCAAATCATCCGGAAAGATACCTGGGTATTCGCAGACAATAGGGATGTCCTTTATCTTGATCCCTTCTACAGTATAGGCACAGGAGTTGTTGTACTCCCGTTGTGGAAGATAGAGAATAGTAGGTTCATGATCAGGTCAACCTATCTCCACAGTTCGGGAGAAGATATCTAAAGATACTCGGTGCCTAGTCATCCAATCCATGCCTAGGAGAACATCCATTCCTTCTAGGTCCAATGACAGTAAATCTATTCTCACCAGATTTCTACCCATCTGAATTGGTACACTTCTATAAACTTGGTTTGAAGAAATTTTACCGCCAGGAGTTGCTATCATATAGGCCTCACTAGTAGGATAAAGATTCAAGCCTATTTTTATCCCACATTTTGAACTCATAAAACTATGGGTAGCACCGGAATCGAAAAGTATAATCACGGGTTGATGATTAATAGAGAAAGTACCCGTCATTATTGGCGCACCCTCGGGGAGTTCGGAGAGAGTGGTGAAGTTCACCCTTCCCTGGCGGACTTGGACCACTTGCTTCTTGCCCTTGCTGTTCGGGTTGGAGATTTGTCCTTGGAAGGATCATCTAGGTTGAGGGTAATCCTTAATGAAGTGGGACGGACTACCGCAATTGAAACAAAGATAATTGTTGTTTCCTTGGTTGGATGACGGAAAGCTCGGCCGCTGGCCTTGCTGCTGGGGTTGTGGTGTCGGTGGTCGATTAAATCGAGCTTGTTGGGGCGGTCTGGCTACCCAGCTGCCTGACAGATTGTTACGGGGCGGGGTTCGGGTAGCGGTGTTTTGGACCAACCGATATCTTGGCGGTTGCGCCGTTGAAGGTCCAGTGGGTGTCTTCCGTTTCTTTTCTGCCCGGTGGGCTGATATGCAGTCCTCTTGGGTGATGGCCATATTGACCAACTCATTGAAAGTGTCGGCCTTTATAAAATCCAGTCATTCCTTAAGCTTGGTATTCAGGCCTCGACGAAAGCGGTCTCGCTTAAGGGCATCAGTGTCCGCATGATAACCTAAGTACTGGCACAAGTGATTGAAGACTTGTGCATATTGCATGACGGTGCGGGTTCCCTGAGTCAAATTTAGAAATTCATTGAGCTTTTGCTCAATGAGTCCTTTGGGAATGTGGTGCGCTCTGAAAGCGGTCCGGAATTCATCCCAGGTGACAACATGACCAGCCGGCTGCATGGCATGGTAATGGTCCCACCATAGGCGGGCAGTGCCGCAAAGTTGTTGGGCTGTGAAGAGTGCCTTGTTCTCATCTGAACATGGGGCAGACAACAATGCGAACTTTGTCAGACCCGGGGCCACCGGGTTGGGCATGTTATGTAGTCTAAGAGATTAGACCCGTCTTATCTCTTATTCATTCTGTTTATCTCTTGTTTATCCCGTTTAAATAGGAGATAGGGCTAACCAACACCTAGAGGATCTACTCGAGATCAGTTCTGGTGTGATCCTTCGGTGGGGGTCGGTTAGCATCTTTGTAACTCTGGCTTCTCAGATATATAAGGGAGGTCAGAGATCCCCCTAAAAAACAGAAGATCATTAGGTCATTATACACCAAAGAGAATACAAACCACCATACAGGACGTAGGGTGTTACGCTCCGTGCGGCCCGAACCTGTCTAAAGTCTTGTGTTCTTTGCACCTTCGAGTTCCTGATCTTGGCGTTCCCTCACCCAAAACTTACCACCTTGGGTATATCCCTCGGTGGGCAGCCGGTTAAACACCGACAGCTGGCGCGCCAGGTAGGGGAGCGCGTCAAAGATCCGCCGGCGAGCTCGATGGCAACTTTCAGTTTCATCAGGTCAGTACCCTCTCAAGGTACGACGTTTGTTTTTGGCTCGTGGGTTTGCGTCGCAGACGGTGCGGGCAACTTTCGGCGATTCCTCGTCGACATGACGCCAAAAACTGTCGCTGCGGATCCTCGCAGCGGCCGCGACAAGTTCGTCGACGAGCTCGACAACTTGCCGCTCTACGCTTCCGCGGCACAGGTCGAGATGGAATCTGTTCCAAGCTCGACTTCTTCTGGTGCCGCGACAACTTCTCCTGGTTTCGACTCGTTCCAATTCAGGGATTCGCTGGGTCGGACTCAACCCGGCTTGCGTGAATCGGCTACTGATCTTCAGGAGGCCAATGCGCTCAGATCCCTCTTCATGTTAGAGAAGGATCTGGATCTGCTGCTCCGGGACGGAAACCCCGAAGCCACCGCGTGTCGGGGGGCTTCGGGTTGTTTTGGCCCCGGTGATTTGGTGATCGCTTCCTCGCCAAAGGGACACATCGTGCATTGGAAGGGCATGAAGCTCTCCAATCTACTCGAGGCAGAGAGTCGGCTCGTGGCTCACCTCGAGCCATTGCCTTTCCAGGAGGGCAGGCCGTTGGCCACCGCGGCGGAGGAGTCGACGGAGCTAGTCGACGAAAGTTCTCATGAGCTTTCCTCCCGCCAGGTGCTGATGGCCGAAGAAGGCGAGGACGGTGGGAATCTCCTCATCGACAACTTGGATGTGATATCCGACGATGAGATCACGGCCAACGCCGGTAACGAGAACGACACCGATCGTGAGGCGCGGAGGGCCAGGAACAGGGCCCGAACGATCCGGCGAAGGAGAGCTAACGAGCGAAGGCGATCTATGCATCGCGAGCTCGACCCTGAGTTTGCTGTCGTAAGCGAGCGGGGTTTCAGGACCCCGGTGGCCAACATTGCCAGGGTCACGGCCATTCTCGAGCGCAGCCACGACCCGGAGGTACGTCAAGCACTCCTCTTTGCGCAGAGGGCTTGGATCCAGTTGGATCAGCATAATCCGGCGTCCATCATCCGGGAAGAGCGCGTGGACGAGAGCCGGATCTAGGCTCGCAGTCGAACGACTGGTGGTCATCCTCAAAATCAGATCAGCAACGACAACGCATGCGCGAGCCAGGCCCCTGGCGGGAGGCAACAGCCACCGCAAGGGGGTCGTCCGCGACAGGCCAGTCGACGACCTCTTCCGGAGGACCTGCGCCAGCACATCAATGACGGTCGCGACACGCGCACCGTGATCTCCTCCAGGCGCAAGACTCGCGAAGAAGTCGAAGCTGAAGGTACTGATTGTAGCGATCGATTTCCTGCTTTCTCTGCTCGTTTCAGCAGCTACAAGTACCCGGAGGGCTTCAAGCCGATCGGCATCACCAAGTACGACGGCAAGCAGGCTCCCCAGCAGTGGCTTCGTTGCTACTCCACGGCCATTGACGTCGCGGGGGGCTCAAATATCACCAAAGTCGTCTACTTCCCGATGGCTTTGGACCCTGCGCCGCTCACTTGGCTGGAGAGCCTCGGCAGTAACTCCATCGACTCCTGGGAATGACTTAAGAAGGTCTTCATCGATAATTTCTAGGGAGCAATTACCCGTGCAGGTACTCGACACGATCTTGCCCAGTGCAAGCAGGAACGTAACGAGCTTCTACGGTCCTACACGCGTCGCTTCTTCGACGTCCGCGCCACCATCGCGAACATCTCGGAGGAGGACATCATCGACTGCTTTTACAACGGCATCACCGACCCGAGCATATACAGAGATTTCGGGCGGAACAGGCCGAAAACCGTTGCGGGCCTTCGTGATATGATGCACGATTGGTCCGAGCAGGAGGAGAAGATGCGGGAGCGGTTCCCGCGGCGCCATGATAGCAATCTGCGGCGCCCAAACGACAACCGCAGCGACAAAGGCCAGCGAGACTTTTCCGGGCCACCCCAGAAACGAAAGCCAGATGATGTCATCGCGGCTATCGATCGTCCTTCGCGGGGCAAGAAGTCGACAACTCAGGAAGAGTTCGAGAAGCTCCTACAAAAGAAGTGCCCGTGGCATCCAGGCGCCAATCACGCTGCCATCGACTGCTATCACCTTCGGAGGACGTTCAGCAATTCCGGTGGCGGCAGGAAGAACAAGAAGCCTGTTGACAAAGAACCCGAGGATGATGATCAGGAGGATCACGGGCGCAATCCGAAGTTTCAGGATGCGTCGAAGGTGGTCAACGTCATCTTCGGGGGGGACGAGGATTTCTGTTCCAGGCGGGATTAGAAGCTGCTCCTCCGAGAGATCATGTCCATCGAGCCGGCGGTACCACGACCACTCCGTTGGTCGGAGGTCCCCATCTCGTTCTCTCGTGATGACCAGTGGATGAGTTTTTCCGAGCCCGGCAAGTTTCCCGTGGTTCTGGATCCTGTGGTGGCGGAGGTCAAGCTTACCAAGGTCTTGATCGATGGCGGGAGCGGGCTCAATCTCATCTTCGTCAGCACTCTGAAGAAAATGGGCCTGGATTTTAAGGACATGCTGGTTCCCAGCAAATCCCCCTTCTACGGCATTGTCCCAGGTAATGCGGCGCATCCGCTCGGTACGGTGGTCCTCCCAGTTACCTTTGGCACGAGGGAGAACTATCGTACCGAGTTTATCAAGTTCGAGGTGGCTACCTTCGACTCCTCTTACCATGCAATACTGGGTCGTCCGGCACTTGCCAAATTCATGGCAGTGCCGCATTATGTCTATCTACTTCTTAAGATGCCAGGACTCGGTGGAGTACTCACCCTCCGTGGTGACCTGAAGAAGTCGTATGATTGCAATCAGGAGGCGATCCAGTACGCCTCGACTACTCGCGTGCCAGATGCTTCGGGAGAAGTACTCGCGGCCGCGCAGCAGCTCTCCCAGACTGGGCTAGAGATTCCCTCCAAGAAGGCTAACAAGTCGAGCATCCAGTCGACTGACGATGTGGCCCTCAAGACGATCGAGCTCCAGGAGGGAGATTCATCCAAGACCGCCATCATTGGTGCGGGCTTGGGCGACAAATAGGAACTCGCGCTCGTCAGCTTTCTTCGGGCTAACCGAGACATATTCGCATGGAAACCAGCGGATATGCCAGGGGTGCCCAGGGAGTTGATCGAGCACGCCTTGAATGTACACCCGAAGGCTACGCCTAAAAAGCAACGCCTGCGGAGGTTTGCCCACGACAAGCGTGAGGCCATTAAACGGGAGATCGCTAAACTTCTCGCGGCTGGATTCATTAAAGAAGTAATCCATCCAGAGTGGGTAGCGAATCCCGTCCTTGTAAAGAAAAAGAATAATGAATGGAGAATGTGTGTCGACTACACCGATCTCAACAAGCATTGCCCAAAAGATCATTTTGGGCTGCCGCGCATTGACCAAGTCGTCGATTCGACGGCCGGGTGTGTCCTTTGTTTTCTTGATTGTTACTCAGGGTATCATCAGATTGCGCTCAAAGAGGAGGACCAAATCAAGACTGCATTCATCACCCCGTACGGAACCTACGCCTATAAAACAATGTCCTTCGGGTTGAAAAATGCAGGTGCGACATATCAGCGGGCAATCCAGATGTGTTTCGCGGATCAGCTGCATCGAAATGTCGAGGCTTATGTGGATGATGTGGTCATCAAGACCAGGGAGTCCGATAACTTGATCGTGGATTTGGAGGAGACATTCAGCAGTCTGCGAAGATTCCGGTGGAAACTCAATCCCACCAAATGCGTCTTCGGCGTACCTTCAGGGAAATTGCTCGGGTTCATCGTCAGCAACCGAGGCATTGAAGCCAACCCTGTGAAGATCACGGTCATCACTGATATGGAGGCTCCAGCCACAGTCAAGGATGTGCAAAAGTTAACAGGTTGCATGGCGGCTCTGAACAGGTTCATCTCCCGGCTCGGGGAGAGAGGACTACCCTTCTTCAAGCTCCTGAAATGACAGGATAAGTTTCAATGGACGGAGGAGGCCGAACGAGCTTCACAAGATCTGAAACATCATCTGCAGTCACCTCCAATCCTCACAGCACCGTTGCCAGGGGAGGATCTACTACTTTACATTGCGGCAACAACACATGTCGTCAGCAGTGCTATTGTAGTCGAGCGAGGCGAAGAAGGCCATGCGTTTGGAGTGCAGAGGCCTGTCTACTTCGTCAGCGAGGTCCTCTCCGAATCCAAGGTACGGTATCCCGCTGTTCAAAAGCTTTTGTACGCTATCTTGATCACATCTAGAAAGCTGCGCCATTACTTCGACGAGTACAATATCACTGTGATCACGGACTTTTCGCTAGCGGATATTCTGCATAATCAAGATGCCACGGGACGTATATCCAAGTGGGCAGTGGAACTGGGGGCTTTGTCAATAGACTTTAAGCCACGCACCGCAATCAAATCACAGGCTCTAGTCGACTTCATGGCTGAGTGGAGAGAGAATCAGGTCCCAACTCCCGTGGACAAGCCAGAGCATTGGACCATGTATTTCGACGGGTCCCTCAAGCTCGACGGCGGTGGCACTGGGGTTCTGCTTATTTCCCCACGAGGCGAGCCGTTGAAGTACGTCCTTCAGATCCTGTGGGCGGTATCCAACAATGAAGCCGAGTACGAAGCTTTGCTTCACGGGCTTCGTTTGGCAATATCACTAGGGATCAAGCGACTACTTGTATATGGCGACTCTCTTCTTGTTGTTCAGCAGGTCAACAAGGAATGGGATTGCAACAAGGAAACAATGGACACTTACGTGCAGGAAGTGCGCAAGTTGGAAAGCAAGTTCTCCGGCCTGGAAGTTCATCATGTATTGCGGGAGCACAACGTCGGCGTGGACATCCTGTCTAAACTGGGGTCCACGCGCGCCCAGGTCCCGCCGGGAGTTTTCGTCCAGGAGCTCAACCAGCCATCGATCAAGTCTTCTCCGCAAGTAGCCATCGACGCGGGTCCCCAACAACCCGATCGAGAGGTTATGGTGCTGGAGGAAGACTGGCGAGGGGCTTTTATCGACTTCATACGAGATCAACGGTTGCCAGCGGGAGTCGACGCCAGGAGCGCTCGCGCAGCTCGCATCTTGCGACGAAGCAAGGGTTTTGTCCTGGTCAACGACAAGCTCTATCGGCGAGGCGCCCGGTCAGGGGTTCTCATGAAGTGCGTCACCAAGGGAGATGGTTACGCCATACTGCGGGAGATCCACGACGGCGTCTGCGGTAATCATGCGGCTTCAAGAACGCTGGTGGGGAAAGCCTACCGAGCCGGCTTCTGGTGGCCCACCGCGGTGACCGACGCGGAGGATCTCGTGCGCAGGTGCCAAAACTGTCAATTCTTCGGCAAACAGACGCACGTTCCAGCTCACAGCCTCATCACCATACCGCCGTCCTGGCCTTTCGCCTGTTGGAGTCTTGACATGATTGGGCCCTTCACGACAGCACCAGGCGGTTTCACCCATGTTCTGGTGGCTATCGACAAGTTTACCAAGTGGATCGAGTACAAGCCGATAGCCAAGCTCACACCAGATCGGGTCGTCGACTTCATCTCAGATATTCTGCATCGTTTCGGCTTCCCCAACTCCATTATCACAGACTTGGGATCAAACTTCACGGTGAACCAATTCTGGGAGTTCTGCGAGAATGCTTGCATCAAAGTTAAATATGTCTCAGTCGCACACCCGCGAGCCAATGGACAAGTCGAGCGGGCGAACGGCTTGATAATCGACAGTCTCAAAAAGCGACTATATGCTGAAAACAGCAAGAAGGGAGGCAAATGGGTGCACGAGCTGCCGCATGTAGTCTGGGGGCTTCGGACTCAGCCGTCCAAAGCCACAGGCCAAACACCCTTCTTCCTTGTATATGGATCCGAAGCCATTTTACCAGCCGATATCATGTGGAAGTCCCCAAGGGTCGAAATGTACAATGAAGGCGAGGCGGACGAGGCACGGCAGTTAGAGCTCGATTCTGTGGAAGAAGCTCGTTGCGCCGCTCTTGTCCAGTCAGCCCGGTACCTGCAGGGGATCCGCCGATACCATGATCGCAACGTCAAGGAGCGGTCATTCAGTGTTGGCGAATTGGTCTTGCGTCGTATCCAGGACGAATCTGGCCTACACAAGCTCAACTCAAGGTGGAGGGCCCGTTCGTCGTCAAGCAGGTCACACGGCTAGGGTTGTATCGACTACAATGCCCCGAAGGCCAGGACGTCCCAAATTCCTGGAACGTCCAACACCTGCGCAAGTTCTACCCATAAGCAAACGCTCGGTGGTATCCGAGTTCCCCGGGGGCTTGGAAGATCTCCTTTCCCCGATTCATATTGGAGGCTACGAGCCACAATATTCGGGTCGCACATTCCCTCTCCGGCGCACGACAGCCACGGCCACGGGCGAAACTCTCGTGTAAGCTGGCTACTCGTCGTGAATAAAGTTATGACTACATTCACAGCTTATCGACTTTATTTTTTGTCGAACCATTCGCTTCGGCTAAAACTCCTCGATATATCGAGTTCCACCGCGACCTTAGGTGGTCGCACGCGACCGATGTCGCACTTTGTCCAACTCAGTTGATCCGCTCGACTGGCTAAAAAACAGCGCGTTGGAAAGGCTCGCATAAAGAGCCACCTCGCCTACTTCCTGAGTGGCTGCACTCAGAACAGTCATGTTTTTGCCAGAAGAATGGCCAAAACGCGGCAACGACCGCACCTGCTCCTAACAGGCTCGATCCGTCCGCCCGGGTCTCACTCAGCTTACGGAGCACGCTCACAAGCAGGAGCGATTTTCGACTACACTCAGAGTCGCCGCACTCGAGCTAGTCCTAACCTTTTGCCCTACGCACGGCAAGCTCGCGTTCTTTCCTAACGAGTCTAGACCTACAAGATCGAGTTCTGGATACCTTGTTTGACAAGTTCCTACACGGAGCTATGGCTACCTTCAGGGTCGTTGCGCCCCGGGGTATAGTCTACTACTTGCGCCTTGAAAGCCGGGACACCCGCCCAGCATAGGCACACACACACACAAGTAGAGACATCAAAATAACCATATATACAAGGGAATGATTACTTGTTTCTCATACCCTAATCCTGCAGCACACTGTGTACAATTTGTTCTGCTACAGGTTGGGCTTCTTGCAGGTACTCTTCAAAACGCTCGTCCGAGCAGTCCGCCGCCATCCCCTGCGCAAAAATGCCTAGCTGCGCATTCGGCACGAAGGACTTTACATATGCGAGGGCGTTGCTCACGCAAGCGACTGGAGCTTCGGATAGGAACTTGAGCATTTTCTTCGGGGCTTCACGGAGTCGCTCCAGCAGGGGCCGCGGGCCTGCCTCGCCTTATTCTGGGGGATCCACCATGTCCACCAGCTCCTGGGCGGCCCCCCGGAGGTCCTCCAGCTCCTTGCGCATCTGCTCGTCCTTCTCGCCCAGCGCCTTGACTTGCTGAAGGCAGTCGACGAATTGACGCTCAGTGTCGCCGATCACCTTCTGCAGCTTTTCGACTTCATCTGTACGACGATACAGCATATTCTTCACGTCAGTAAGCAGCTCCTCTTTGTATTTCATTATTTTCCTAAGCTCTGCGGCAAGGGTACTTCAGCATCTAAGGAGACTCACTAAGGAAAAAGTACTCGAGGAAAGCGAGAGCTTACCTTGGTGCGCCTTTTTCTCTGCCTTGAGCTGCTCCTGGTACTCCGCTTGTTGCTCCTTGAGCTGTTGCTGGAGCTCGGAGTTGGCCTTCTCCATGTTTTTCAGGTCATTCTTGAGCAGCCAGGTCTCTCGAGTCCTTTCTTTCTTCAGTATATCAAGCTCGCGCTGCATATAGCAATTCTTCGTCTTCTCCTCGGAGATGCGCTTGTGCAGGACACCTAACTCCCGCGCGTCACTCACAACCGCGCGGAGTTTACCCGACTTCTTCTGGGATTTGGTGATCACATGCTGCGCTAAAGGAGGAGAATGAGTCCTAAACAATTCATCAACGCGCGCGCCCGGACCATTACCCGAGTATTACCATGGAGAAGTCGTATAACTCCTTGAAGGTGCTCTTGAAAGTCTTCACATTTTCGGCCGTCAGCAGAAGATCATCCACCAGGTCGGTGGTGATGATGTCCTGGTGCCCTGGCCCGGCCCTCAGCACCTCACGAGGACTCCCCGAGGGCCCGGCGGCTTCTCCGGACGGCGGCGGCCGGACACCTGCGAGCATACGAAGTGGTCACCACATTATGCCCGGACCCTGGCATCAAGCCGCGGGCGGGTAAGCACGTACCTGCGCCACCGGTGGGAGCGGCACCAGGGGCCGCGACTTGTTCCTCGCCACTGGGCTCGGCTCCCTCTTGTCGGGACTCGGGAGGCGGCAAGTCGGGGATTCCCGCATCTGCTTCTGGGGCCACGACTTGTTCATCGCCACCGGGTCCGGCTTCCTCTCGTCGGGACTCGGGAGGCGGCAAGTCGGGGAGCCCCGCATCTGCTTCAGGGGCCACCTTTGCGGGTACGGGCCCCCCAGGCGCCGAGGGCTCGGGGGCTGCTGCAGCTGAGGCAGGCGCCACAGCCCTGCTCGGCTCCAGCTGGAGTTGCACCGCACTTGCAGCACTGGTGCCATCGACAACATGGTTATCCACACGGGCACGGTCAAGATCTTCAAGCGATTGAAGTAAAACTTACAGTGTCGATTTCTTCTTGGCAGCCTTCTTCAATCGTCAGGCCCGCCGAGGAACGCTTGTCGCTGATGGCGAGGCCTGGCCGGCTGATGGAGGGGCTCCCCCCACGGCAATTGTCACTGCCGCGGCGTCAGAGGAGCCTGTCTCCACCCTTTCGGGTTCAGATCCGGACAGCAGAGCAGGAGGACTGCAAGGGGGCGCTGTCAGTACTCAGCACCATGGAAACTTTGGAACTGGCCAAAACAGCAATTCCGTACCTGGAGGACTCGACCTCTTGAGCCTTGCGCTTGCGCACCTGGCGCTGGCCCTTCGGCACCGATGGCAGAGCGCCGGCCAACTCCACGCTCTGATCGGAGGAGTTGTTCCAGCGCGGCTCCCCCACGGTCCCTCCGCTCGCCTGCGAGCCCACGCACTCCGTGGACTCGCTGCTGCCTTGAACCGCAGTATGGCGTGCCGCCTTGGTGGCAACGGCGGCAACAGGGCGCGGACCTCCCTCGGTTTCTTCCCCCGCTGGCAAGTCCACGCGTTCGGCAGCCTCGTTGCGGCTTTGGGTCGCAGCAAGGCGAGCCTTCTTGGCCACCGTGACTGCAGAAGGAAGGAGGTGATACGCTCGGGGGAGGTCCGGCTGCGGCGGGTAGCTGCAGTACAGTTCCGAATGTCCCTGCGGAAAGTCCTCCAGTTCAGTACCGGCGCAGTAGTCGAGTTCTTCAGCAAAAGAAGTCGAGCACTTACCGGCGGGGGCGGATGTTGCGCGGAGTACAAGATGGGTACATACGGCATGGTGTTCACGTCCAGCAGCACCCGCTGCACCCGCTGGAGCGTGACTTCATCTGGCACCTCCTCTGTGCACATGCGAGAAGGATCAGCAGGGCCGGTGTACTCGAAGCCCAGGCAACACCTCTGTTGGATGGGCTGGACGCGGCGCTTGTAAAAGGAGAACATGACGGAGGCGCCGGTCACCCCCTCCTTCTTCAGTGCATCGATGGCCTCCAGCAGCTCCTTGACTTGAATCATTTCCATGCCGGAGGGTTCAAGGTTCCATTCCCCCCTCACCACGGGCGGTTTGCTCGACTTCGTCGGCAGGGGGGGAGCATGGTTCTCGATGTAAAACCAGAGGTTTTTCCACCCAGGAAGGTTGGAGGGGAATCTATATGCAAGGTATTTTTCGCCGGCCTGCTATCGCAGTTGGATGCCGGCGCCCCCTACCACGGCGAGTTTTTTCGTGGTTGGCTGGGGTTTCACGCGGAAGAGGAAGCGGAATAGATCCCAGTGGGGTTCAATTCCGAGAAATGCTTCACAAAAGTGGATGAAAATGGAGATGTGGCAGATGGAATTCGGGTTGAGGTGATGGAGCTCAAGCCCGTAGTAGTAAAGAAGGCCGCGGAAGAAAGAACAAGTGGGGAGGGCCAATCCCCGTTTGGCAAAATGGTAGAATGTGACGATTTCGTCGACATTCTCCATGGAGAAAGGTTCACGGAAAGAGGGGCGCCAGTTGACGAGATTTTTCTCTTGCAGCAACCCCTCAGAAACAAGTTTTTTCAGATTGTTGAGGGAGCACTTACTGTGTGTCCACTCCGCGGTTGTCGGTTCCGCATCCTTCTTCATTCTCTCGATCTCTGACTTCTTGGACGTCATCTCCGATGCGCCGGCCACGAGATGCTCGGGGGCTGCGGGGAGAGGGGCGGGGAGGTCGGGGTGGGAGTCTTTCTTGGGGGAAGGCGGTGGCGCTTGGTTTGGACTGGGGAATTTGGTGGCTCTTGATGGAATGCAGATTGAAAGCGTGGTTTTTTCCTACAGTTATCGCGGGGTTAAATAACCAGCGGAGTGGGGGAAAGATACTGTTCTGAAGTTCAAGAGTCGTTTCGTGGAATATTCCAAAGATGAGGGGTCATTTGGTGATCTGATTAGATTGCACCTTTGATTAATCATTTTTTCAGGGCTACTTAGCCCGAAAAAAGGGGTTTTTCGAATATTTGGTCTAATTACATCATTTGTACCATCGCTTCGGTCTCCCCGTAGCATTTCATTGTTTAGCCTGTATGCCACGATTTTTGGACCCTTATCTCCAACTTTGTGGGATTTGGATTCAAGGCTCGGGGGCTGCGGGTATGTGGCATCGACTACTTATTTTTCAAATTTCTTTGAAGGGTAAGGAAGACTACAGACAAGTGGGACCCTCAGCCTGATCCTCCAATTCAACCTAAGGCTCGGGGGCTACTCCATATGGAGTGCGATTTTGCAATCGCACGCCATATCGGAAATAAAATTCGGGGCATGAGCACCTCCTAGCTTCGATGCAGCCAAGCAAGTACTCGAAGAAGGACTTCAAGGCGAATCATCAAAAAGAAGTCGAAGACTGCTTCGAAAGTACTCGATACGCCTGCAGTACTTAGCTACGAAGAGCTCGGGGGCTTGTCAGACCCGGGGCCACCGGGTTGGGCATGTTATGTAGTCTAAGAGATTAGGCCCGTCTTATCTCTTATTCATTCTGTTTATCTCTTGTTTATCCCGTTTAAATAGGAGATAGGGCTAACCAACACGGAGAGGATCTACTCGAGATCAATTCTGGTGTGATCCTTCGGTGGGGGTCGGTTAGCATCTTTGTAACTCTGGCTTCTCAGATATATAAGGGAGGTCAGAGACCCCCCTAAAAAACAGAAGATCATTAGGTCATTATACACCAAAGAGAATACAAACCACCATACAGGACGTAGGGTGTTACGCTCCGTGCGGCCCGAACCTGTCTAAAGTCTTGTGTTCTTTCCACCTTCGAGTTCCTGATCTCGGCGTTCCCTCACCCAAAACTTACCACCTTGGGTATATCCCTCGGTGGGCAGCCGGTTAAACACCGACAAACTTAGACTCGATGGTGCGGAGCCATGCGTCAACGTCAAGGGACTCGTCTGTCTTATGGAACAATGGGGGCTGGGTGCTAAGAAAATCTTGATAATTAGCCGATGGATGTTCATCACGACCTCGGGACTGGTGATGAAATTGACCCATCTGAGCCTGCACTAGCTGGTTGAGTAGTTCTGTCTATCGGGCCATGACCTCTGCTAGATTTGGCGGGGCTGGTGGCGGTTGTTGGGAACCGCTAGCTTGGTCTGGCCGGAAACCCTCCGGGGTTCCACGAGTAGCTCCAACCATCTGAAACAAAGGAGATATCCATTATCAACCATATTCTTACTCCTATTTTCAGATGATATACTGCTAGCAGACATGTAGTTCACATGATTCATTCAACCAACTCATTTCAGATGCAAAGATATTGAACAAGATGGCAGAACACGAGGCTTAGATTACATCGCAAATACTGGTGGTCCTTGATATCATGCATCAGGGTGGTTCAACTGCTATGAGTTAAGCTATATGTACACACGCCACATATACTACAACAAGTGGCTCTAAGTCTAAGTAATCTACTCACAACCTATATCACAATATTCTACACTAAGTACATCTGAAAGATCGACAATTTAGATGGACTAAAAATCGTCGAAGTTGCCTACGGAGGACTGGCTGCTGGAAGAGGAATGATCTAGTTGAGGATTGGGCTCTAGGTCTCCATGCTCGGAATCAAGATCAGAAACTCCCTCGATTTCCTCCGGGTCTTCTTCTCCACCTTCAGGGGCTACAGGTACAGCAGGAGGTACTAGCTACTCCTAGAGTTCGTTGATGTGAGCATGAGCATCGTCGACCTCAAGGATAAGGTCGTGAATTTTGCTCCTGGAGGAACTCAATGATTGTGTTGCACTGAGTGATGATTGCATCACTTTCATTGATCTAATCCTCCCGGTGAAGAATAGCCTCCTCCCGTGCTATGATAATCTCCTCCTTCTCCGTGACCAAGGCTTGAAGCTCCACTATCTGGGTGACCTGTCGATCAGCATTTCGATAGTGACCTTGAGCTATGCCAATCAACTGACCCACACCACGGCATAGCAGAATCTGATAGTGGTGCTGAACATTCATGAACCTGATAAGACCACGGAGCATTTCTTTAGCTGAATCTCCCAACAAGTGGCCATAATGGGCTATTCTGAAATTCCACTCAGGATCACCAGAATCTATTGCAGGGAATAGGCCGATAGGATACCCTGCAACTTCCATGGGATGCTGGTCGCAGAAGAGGTGGATGGCTTCAAGAGCTGCAGTCTCGATGGTGTCAACGAGACGATAACCAACCACATCGACCTCGATGGGCTGCCACTGCGAACGGAAAGGGTGCTGAGGAATAGTCATCTTGACTCTGCACCGGGGAACACCCTCTTCCCGATACTCCACTCCGTCGTACTGGGGAGGCTCGGTGTAGAAGAATAGACTAAGGGATTCCCATAGGAGACGGGGAAAACTCTCCCGGTGCAAGGCATTGGTGTGGAGATGCCCCGCGTGATCCCAGAAGACGTTTGAAGGGGCTGCCATCTGCAACAAGAATGCAAATGGTGAGATATATTTACCCTGCTGAGAACTCACAAGGTAAATGGAACGAGACAATCAATTCTGATAACAGCAAAGACTGGAAATCAGATGGATGCTTAAGGTACTCAACTAAAGCTATCACAAGAATCCTATTAGAACCATACTAAGGATAGACAACACTTTACCTGTTCTTAAAGAACAATACATTTAAGCACTTATTTATTTGATGATGGATTATGCATACACGTACTATTCGACCTCACAACCAAAACAACTGCCGAATATCTTCGGACTTACGCGGTTAATTTCGGTGGCATAACACATACGTCTCTCACTAATATCTAGTTGATAAATCCTATCCGTCTTAACCTTCTAATCGTGGTTAGTGTACCTGCAGAAGACCACAATTATATAACCTGAACCTTTCATGGCAGCACGACATGAAAGCGTCCCCAAACAGTACTGTTCACTATAGAAACAGCATCTGTACCATTACCGCCGTACAGACGACGTTAACATACGTTATCGAAACAACGTATTCACGGGGGTACCGCAAATTGCGGGGATATGAACAGCGATCACCATACCCTGCGCCAAACCATATACTCCCAATATAACCAACCTAAGTTGATATATTGGCAGCATCTCAAGTAGGCCACTGCTTGAGAAACAGCGTTCGGTTCGCATCACCGACGGAAAGGCTAACTCCCCAGTTAGCTGAGGATCCTTACCTTCTTACCTTACCATCGATGGTGTCATTACAAGTAGTAAAGTTGGGTTATGCATGAATTTAAGTTTTGACCAAAAGTAGTGCTGCAAGTTAGAATTATATCCTATACATATATATATATATATGCCAATAGCCACCTGATCATTCCCATATAAGTCCCTAGGGCTTTACGATCTAAACACCAACCTTAACGAATCCAACGCACTTTGTAAACTCATTTGTTTAGCAAATTCTTATCCTGAAAACACTTCCTAAAAGCTGCTGCGGTTGAAAGAGTAAACCTGCTGCTCTGATACCAGCTGTGGCAGAACCGCCTGGATTATTCCGATTCAAGTGCACTAGTCATCGCTATACAGCCGATACTAACTCAACGCACTTCAAACGGAACAACCCATTGGTCTGTCGGGTCTCCGCCCGATGCAACCACGGTTCAACAGGCTCGAAGCAGGTTTACCTCGCACGAAGGCCAGTTTACAATCACACGACAGCTCATCAACTTTAAATTCACCAAGTATTAAACATTCTTACAAACCGGTTCAAACTTAAAGTAATAAATAAATATTGTTTAAAACGACAAGCTAAACAGCTTGCCAAGTTTACTGCGGAAGAAAATTAACACGCGACTACACACGTCGCGAAGGTTGACACCATGCTCAGCCCGAAGTATGGCATCATTCAGGAGGGTCACTGCCACCCGGGGACGGATCCCACTCCACGGACCAGCCAAACGGAACAGAAGTGGGCCATGCAGGGCTATCCGTGGGATTCTTAAGCATCATACCTGAAAAACAGACTAGCAAGACTGAGTATACTAATACTCAGCAAGACTTAACCGGGTCATGGTATACATAGCCATTTAGCTAGACTTATGCTGACTTGTAATGGTTCTAGGTTTAATTTCAGCTAAAAAGCATCAAAGAGTATGATCTACTTTCATGTTTTAGCTTTCAGATTCTAGTCTCATTAATTATTCTAGGTAAGCGCCTATTCTAGACAATCATGGTAGAGTTTGACATCCATGCAGATTATTCCATAGTGGTTACTATTCTTACTCTATGTGGCAGAAGGAATAAGCAGTCTCAATCTCCGTGAGAAATGGACGATTCTGAATCAAATTTCCAAACCTTGCAAGGGTAAACCTAACTCACACGCTTGGAACATCCAAAGATCGTTCCGAAGCAACCGTTTCCCTCATATTCCGAGTTATGGATCAGGGCCACCACAAGCGATTGCAAAACCATACGCACACCAATTGTGCAGGATATACGTCTGTAGCGCGACTACATGATCGTACTCATGTCTGCTATGCAGAACATACTCCCACACGTCGGTGCGTGTGTACAACAGAAACCCAATAATCGAGTGGTGGAGACATGTCCATTTGCCAGGCCATTCAGGTACTAGACTTACCGCTTTACCATATTTCGCGGCATGTGGCCAGTACTTTCAAACGCTTAGCCACCACTACCACACACTGCGACCTTAACAAACTTTATCAACACAGACAGGGTAACCTTTCGAGTCATGACACTGCACATGACCCCGTCCATCATCCTTATAGTGATTGCAGAATAGTAAGCATTCAATTCCTATATCGCGCGAGTGACAGAAAATCTCCCGACTTCTACCGGTCCTATTAGCAGAGCATTTATTCGATAAGGACTCGGGCACATTACATAGGTTCCTAGTATCAATGCATCTAGGGTTCCCTTTCAACTCCTAGACTTAATGCAAGATATAATTTATAAGTATAAGATTGCATATGGTAGTAATTTGAAATACTGGGTTATGCACCGGGGCTTGCCTTCTTGAGCTGGGCTAGGGTCAGTGGTGTCAGAAACTTCCAAACTTTGGTTCGGGGCTTCAGTTAATATCTCGGCGACGTTCGCAGGATCTTCAGATAATCCAAGCTTGGGTTCCTGAACCAGCTCGTAGATTTCGTCGTCGAGTGTTGCTGACTCTACATGATATGCAATGATTTAAGTGGGATGGTTCTTGGGTTAAGGATTTTACTTCACAATAAAGTTGCAATCCAATAAATTAACAAATATAAACTCATGACACAAGGTGGTTTGGATTCAAAGCTACTATTTATACTTAATTTGTGGTTATATTAATGGAATTACTTTGAAGTAATTTGACAAGTTTGATTTTTATTTTAAAAACCATAAAGGTTCTGATCTTGAATTTTTGTGGATAAGCTTATTTCTAGTGGGTAGGTTTATTATGAATTTTTCATAATTTTCTGAAAATACAAACTAGCGTATTTAAGTTTTAATTCACACTTCAAGTTTAAATGCAAACTTTAAGTAAAAAAGTGTTGTAAAATCCTGAAATATTTACTATGGACTATTCTACTGTAGATCATTACATGGTAAAAAGTTCTAGGTATAAAGTCTTTAGTAGCATGCTTAATTAAATTCAAACCCTTTTCAAATCTAATTTGCAATAGTTTAAAAGAACACAAACTACAGAGTAGTACTGAGTATGAAATTTTCACACAAGCTTACTTATGATCTAAACAGGCTACACACCAAAAATCACAAGAAAATAAGCTTGTATGTAAAAGTTATGCATAAGATACCCTTTTACTTAAGTTTAAATTTAAAATAATTCGAAAAGTATCCAGTTTCAAACCAGACTTTGTTAACAAAAGTTGTAGATTTAAACTTTTAGATTCTAACAAAACTGGTTTGGAAACTTTTAGATTTTTCTACAAATTCCTATGGATTTTACAAGTTGGCTGATTTGAATATAGAGACGGGTATTGATTTTCTACAGAAAGGCCCCTAGAATCATTTGAATCCTTGCAATCAAGCCTTTGGTCGGGATTCAACAGGGGAACAGATCGACGGTGATCAAATCCGGCGAGGGGGCTCACCGGTGGCGAGGGGCAAGTGGGGGAAAATGACCAGGGACTCACGGTGGTCACGTGGGTGGCCGGTGTCGGGGAAGGGAGGGGCTGAGGTGGTGTAACAACGGCGAAGCCGAGCGGGCGGCGGAGCTCCGAGGGGGTCGACGGCGTTTCGGTGGCTAGGGTGCCGGAGGGCGGCGGGGAAGTAGTCGAGGAGCTCCCACGTGATGATATGGTGCTGACGGTGTGCTTGGCCGGGGCTAAGAGGCTCTGTATCAGCAGGTCGATGGCGAGGCCGAGCGGCGGCGGAGCTTTGAGCTCACCGGCGCTACGGGAGACGATGTTTGGGTGCGGGAGAATGAAATTGGATGGGCCAGGGAGCACCAGTGGGTCGTGGCGGTGCTCTAACAGCACTGGATCGGGGCTCGAAGGCGGCGTGGGCGGCTGACGACGGCGGCCAGGGGTTGCGGTGGAGGTCCGGCGAGGGGCTACGCTCGAGAAGGGAAAATGCTGTGGACTAAAGGTGCTCGGGTGAGTAAGGAAGATCGCAGAGCAACAGCTGAGCATGTCTTAAGGCCAAGAGAGGCGTTGCACACGCGAGCAGGAGCTGGTGACGCCGGCGGCATGCGTGGCGGCTCGGGCGGCGGCGGCGCGATGTGGAGAGGCGAGAACAAGCCAGCGCGAGGACGGGGAGCGGCGGCGCGGGTGCTGGGATGGCACGTGGCACAGCTCAGAGCGGCGCGAGGGCGGTGGGTGCACGGCACATGGCCGGCGAGGGCGGCGCAGAGAAGAAACAGAGGAGCCGGGGCTGGAGGAAGATGATGAGGACTGATCTGTGATTCTCCAAAAGTGCAGGGACTCTACTGTAAAGACTAGATAACTTTCAAACCATAGCTCAAATGAAAAAGTGCCCAAAAGAAAAAGTGTAGGGTTTAACAAGATCTACAACTTTTCTTTAAGGTTCAGTTGCAGAAGAGCTAAGGATTTGAAACTAACATAAAACCTGGCAAAGTTTTAAACTTTAATTAAATCCTATTTAAAAACTACACTACACTTACATCCTAGGGGTAGTTTCACTTATATTTGCGACTTAAAAGCAAGTTCTTCACTTTTACCATACAACCTTCATATGTTTTGATTTTACCTCCCATTCTCTCCCATTTAACACTAAAGGACCCAAATTTTTCAGAATTACATTAATGTCCTTTTCCCTTTAGCATTCCAAGTTAAACACACATACACATGATCAACATGCACACTTAATACTAGAATTTAGTGGGTTTATAATTCTAATACCTGAATGTTACATTCGGGGCTTCTGTTAGATCTCTGGTGATGTTTCCGGGATCTTCAGAAATTCCTTCTTCTGGTTCCAGGATCAGCTGGTAATCTCCGTCAGCGAGAGTTGTCGAGTCTATATGATATGCAAACATCACAGTTGAGGAAATGCATACATTTCCATTTCTTTTCACGATAAAGTTGCAATCTAATAAACAAACATCCTATTTAGCAAACATATCATCTATTCTCATACTGGGTAATCATTTATCGAGTATAAACATAATTACCTAATTGCATTAAATGACATGTGATCTGAACTATTTAGATCATGTACTATTTCCTTAATCAAACAACATTTAGATCATGAACTATTTTCCTAGTTTGATCTACTGCAAATCTAAGGATAAAAATTTTAGTGGAGAAAGGTTAATCTGAATCTAAGCTACTGTGATTTTATCAAGATTTTTATCCTTATAGCAATTATGCTATAAAATAAACAAAAACAACATTGTGATATTAAGATCTATTTATATCAGAAGTTCTACACAAGATCTTGTGCTGAAATTTGGTGAACATATTACTCTACTTAAAAGTAACACTCTAATTTAATTTCATAAATTTTCATATACTAGAACTATTATTCATGATTTATCTTTAAATCTAAGCTTAAATTTATATCTTAGTCTAACCTATGCTACTGGTATCCAAAATTTTATCATGGATTACACATGCTGAAAGAAAGTTAGAATAAAATTTTCAGCTACAAACACTAACAGATTCACCCTTGAATAAATCCTAAAGCTTTCATCAATATAAAACAAACACTTAAACATCATAGCTAGGGAACAGTTCTAAGTCTATAAATTTTACATAAAGCTATACATGAGACACACATCCTAGGTTTCAAATTTCAACAATAGTATAGCTATGGATCAAAAGATCTAATTAGCACACCCATTTCCTAGTATTTATTCTAATTCAAAATATTTACTTATTCAGCTCAAGGTTATAACACAAAAGTTGTAGAGCTTACTTCAAGGATTCAAACAAAACTAGTTTGACATTTTTCTGAATTTCCTACGAATTCTTACACATTTCTAAAGATCACTGATTTGAATTGAAGGGATGGATTGAAATCTTGCAGTCAGACCCTTAGAAAGATTTAAATCATTGCAATCGAGTCCTTGGCTCGCTGGGGAAGAAAAGCCGAGTCTTGCCAGCCAAATTCCAGGAAGGAAGGACCAGGGGGCTAGCACGGACCTTGCTGGGGGTGATGTGATGGTCGGGGTTGACCGGAGGGGGTGGAACGACGGCGACCCGAGGCGGCGGTGAAGGGGGAGCTCGTCGGCGAGGTGGATGCGGTGCTCAAGGGCAGCGATGGAGGGGCTGGTGAGCTTCACGGGATCATGGCGAAGCTACTGGAGATGATGGTGTGGCTTGAGAAGGGGCGGGGTGGGCTGTCCACGGCACGGTGGTCGACGGCAGATGGCGAGTGCGGCGGTGGTCAAGTGGAGAAGAAGTCGAGAAAGCAAACTGCGGTCGTGCGAGTGGATAGAAGTAGTCGAAGAGGGCTCCTGGTTATGCTGTGGGACTAAGAAGAGGCACGGCGAGCCGGAGCAGCTGCTGTCGACCGGCGGCGCGACGTGGCGGCCGAGCGGTGCTCGGGCAGAGGCGGGACGGCGTGGCGTGCGCGGAAGAAGGCCAGAGGAGAAGAGCTAGGGCGGCGGCCGGCCTGTGGGCGACGCGTGGGAGCTGCCAGAGCAGGAGGTGGCGCCGGCAGAGCTGCAGCGGCGGTGAGCGGTGGCGGCCTGCGACGGCAAGGTGGCGGCTCAGTCGGGCGGCGGAGCGGCGTGGCGCGCTCGGGGAAGGCCAGTAGGAAGGGTTAAGGCGGTGGGCGAGCTCGGGGGCGACGCGTGGAGGACAGGAGAGGCAGAGGGGCCTCAGGCGGCACAGCACGGTGGCCAGCGGCGGCACTACTGCGCGGCAGAGGGGGAGCAGAGGAAGAAGAAAGGGGGGGCTCTAGGGGCTGATGTGAAGTTTCAAAAACTCCAGGGACCTCAATGAAAAACCAGATTTTCTCACTATTTTATATCTCAAATGAGAAAATGATCAAAATAAGAATTGTAGAACTTTTCGAAACCTACAACTTTTATTTAGGGTTCAAATTCAAAAACTCAAAGGATAGAGCTTTATTTTAAAACTTTGGACTTAATTCAAACTTTATAAAGTTTTTGTCCTTATTAGGGTAAATTTCATGTATTTTTGGACTTAATTGCAAATTTTATATACTGCAATGATGACTATTATTCTTACACTTTAACCCCTCATAGAATTTAAAATTTACCTTTGTAATTCAAATATTTTGCATAAAAGGACTCATATTTTTGAAAAATTAAACATAAGTCCTTATTTCCACACATTCATTCAATGTCACTCAATCCAATACCTACATTACACATTCTTTCCTAATGTTTTACAATTTTGACACCTAGGGTGTCACAATACCCTATCATGCCCACAAGCTTGGTCGCGAGCAAAGGTAGCGGCATGGTTCTTGGGAGCTCCTTGGCATGTATGCCAGTGGCGTTCGTGAGGCTGCGCGGTGAGCACACTGGGGATTGCGGGGTCCCACCGGACAGTTGGTCAAAGAAGTTGTGCATCGAGAACAGGACCAGGTCCACATCGCTCGCTGAGGGGTCGGCGCCGAGCATGAGCTCGATGCGCCGCGCCAGCGCCTCAGTGTCGAGGTCGGCCAGCGGCCCGTTCGAGGGAGTGTCTCCCTCGAGCGATGTTAGAGGAATGGGCTCCTCATGGAAACGAAGTGTGCCGAGACGATCAGCAACAAAGTCTAGGCTTCCAAAGCGGAAGGCCTGGAAGGGTGCGAAGATGGGAGGTTCTCACAACCCAATGCACGGGGCCACGGGAAACTCCAGCGAGCCAAAGCGGATTGTACCACCCAGGCTCACGAGGTCGGAGGTGCCGTAGATGGAGGCCATCAGATCACTAGGAAGGTGGATGCACTATGTCCTCCCCATGGACGGCGCCAAACTATCGGTTCCGGAAATGGCCGATAGCTAAACCTACTCGAAGTGTGCATCACGCGTTGTGATCGGATATGGCCTAGCACACAATGACTCAAGATCTATACTAGTTCAGGCAATCATGCCCTACGTCCAGTCGGGGGTCAGTCGGATGTATTACTTGAGCCCAGGTGTTCGTGAGAGTTGGGGAGTTACAAGCCTCGAGCGGAAGCTATGAGATTCGAGAGTCTATGGTTTAGGTCTATCAAGAGATCGGATCTGATGAGTTGTCTGCCTTATTTCCTAGATGGAAGACCCTCCCTTTTATAGTCCAAGGGAGGCTTTGTTACAGGGGAGCTAAGGGTGTGAGGATAGAAAGAAAACACTCCCGACCCCGTCGGTCGGGGTCGTCAGCTTCGTCAGTCGGGTCTTCTCATCCTGTGAGTCTGAGTCTTCCGATGACTACCGTCTATGTTCTGCATCATGGGCAATCGTCTTGTCTTGTCCCCGCGCATCATGCCCTGTCGGTCAGCGGTCGTAGGGGTGTCGATAGATACGGTACGGCTATCACGCGCCATCCTTGGCACCTTGCCCGGCCACTTTGTCGTGACGGCGGTCGTATCATTATGATGTTTCGTCCCGTCCTTTCACGAGGACGGGCAGGTAGAGTAGTGGCGCCCTGCTGCCACAGCAAAGGCGACTTTAACCCCTGTGGAGGGAGTGGTTGGTTGTGTACGACAGGTTGATCCCGAAGCTCATCCTTATCCTTCGTACCTACTCCTGGGGCCGCTGGTAAGCTGGGTCTGGCCTCCCGACCAGCCTGCCGGTCGGGAAGACGGGCACGTGTAAGACGGAGCCCAGTCGGAGTCCTCGGTCAAAGCCTTCATACGGACCCGGCCTCTAACCGTCCCAACAGTCGAGGATATGGGTCTTGGTCATCTCGACTGAGTTGTCAGTCGGGGTTGTGGGCCGAGACGGTCCAGATAAAGTTGTTGCCTTATACGGATGGGTGCCTGTTCTAGACGCGGTCTTGGACTGGTCAATGAGAAGTGAGCCTACTGGGGATCCCGGGTCCTTGGACCCGTCACTACCTTTTGCAGAATACAACGGACTTGACAGATTTTTTTTAGCTCTGGCAGAAATAAAAATGAAGAGGAGTACTCTTTTATTCATGAGTATGAGCTGACAGGCTCGGCTTTCAGAGCTGCGAGGTTTGTAATACTCTATCCCAAGTATAACAAACTCTTTAACAACTACCTTTCTTTGCATCCATTGTCTCTCCTTTGGCGATAAATCTGTTCCTGAACTATTTTTTGGTAGTGAGTTTTTCACCCTTTGACATGTTGACATGTTGGTTTGTATGCCTTGCTACGGGCTATTCACCAATTATCTATATGTACCAAAACACAATCAGGTTATCGAAGAGCTTAATGTAAATCACTTGCATAGTTAGTTTACACTTTCTTTTTCCAAATCACCCCGTTTGTATAAATCCTTCTGCTGCTTAGCAAAGTTTCACTTTCAATAATTGTGCAGACAGATGTTTCTTTTTGGCGAAGTCATATAGTTCTGCTAGCAAAAGGGCAGAAGCATATGCATTATTCTGTCATGAACGAACTCTCACTGGTTTTTCACAGCAGCTTGCGAACAGTCCTGACAAGGTTTTGACACTGAACCGACAGCTTGCAAACTTTTTATTCATATACTTCTTTGGATCTTGAGGAGTATTAATGTGATAACTAGACACTAGATACAGGAGTTTTATTTGCTGTCCAGTTAATCTAATAACATAGGTTTTGGTCTCCCCTAAGTTCAAGCAAATCGAATCCCAAGTCAATTGACTTTTTTGGCTTTCTCAAAATATGGCTTTTATGGTTCTACTGTAGAAAAAGCTCTCAATTTATAACACATGCTCATTTTTCACATGCTTTAATCCAAGATCTGAAGTCTTTATCCGACAATTGTAGATCCAATAGCTGCATAGAACATGTGACGGGTATTATGGAGGAGTATAGTGTTCCTTTAAAACTTTCAAAAGGAGTCTCAACTATTTCACTTGATGATAAAACAAAGGTATGTTATCATTATGAAATTTGTCCACATAAGCATTGCAGCATTGGTAGGATACCCTGAAGATCTAGGTTTGCACTGAATTACTTCTGATGTTTATGTCGACTGTTGTACGATGGCAAAGTTTTGGACAAGTAACTGAATGCCCAAAGGTTGACACTAATTTGGCTTTTGCTTTTTTAAATACTATTCTTGGAGTGATAAGTGCCTCTGGCGATACTTTGAGTAGCAACCTGGCAGTTTGAGTAGCCTGATATGTCTAGCTGCCAGTAACCATTTTCAACCTATCTTCATTATTATTAGCACAGCAAGCCAAGCTATTACCGAACATTTTTTAATAACAGGTACTAATGATATACCGGTATCTTGCACAAGAACAAGTATCTTCTTGATATACTAGAGAGCTATGAATCAGCAATCGGTGAGCCAAACACGGTCCATGTCGCATCGCGCAATTCCCAATTTCCCACCGCCCTTCCAAACAGTGCCATGCAATCCAATCGTGCTTGATATGGCATACAACACGATAGAATTCCCGAGCCTTGAGAACCAAATATAGAAAGAGAAGAAGGGTCTTCTGCACAGGTTCTGGGTGTCAAAAGAAGACGGAATTTGACCTCGTGCATTTTGATACATTGTGCTTTTGTCATTTGCTTTGTTTGCCATGTGCATGAACTCGTACAAATATAGATGGTCCTCTCGTTAATACTGCTTTTTGATGGGTTAAATTTTTTTTGTCAGGCCCATATTAGGCCCCCCCTCTAAGAAATTTGGACAATCTTTTAGCCGCAAGAGTTTTACTTCTCATAGACTAATTTGACTAACTTAATATTTTACACCATATTGAACATTGATTGAAATAGCTTGGAGTGTTGGGTGTTAAATTGTGTATTATTTTTTATCCTTGCTTACTCAATGCAATAAGCTATAATAAATAATTCTTATAAAAAAGTATTATCACCCGTAGCAACGCACGGGCATTCAACTAGTATGATAATAATAATGTACGCTTACCCAAAAACTGCCAAAATGAAGAATTCGGCCATCAAATGTAATGTGAGGGGTGGCCTATCCTACAGACAATAAGTTAATTAATAAAGACATTTTGCTACTCCAATCATTCACTTTATCCAATACGACCATGTAAACAATGTTTTGACTTATTTTAATTCCCTGACCGTTCAAAATGCAAACCTAATAAAAGCTTAATTTTTACATGATTATTTTTATTTTATTTCATTTTATTATGTCAATATTTGAAAGTAATACATGTTTCTTCCAAATAAGAAAAACATTTTTAAAAAATCTGATATTAATTTTATGTAACCCCATGTATGCATAGCATTTTCTTATATACTTTCATCGTGGTTAACCTGGAGTAAAGAAAGCACTTGGGTCAACCGGATTGTTACATCAGCCCATGTATTTTCTTTATACTCCAAAACATCAGCTATGGTAAGGATTATATCATCGTGGTTAACCTGAAGCTGGACTCCATATAAATTTGAAAAAGTGGCAACTTTTGGATTGTGACTATTCCTGGTTCTTCTTGAAATATTTTTGCACCTATAAATACTTTACGTCATAAAATTATAACATTTAACTGAATATTGCTAAAAGAGTAAAACTGTACTCTCTCTTGTCACAAATAAGTAATGTTTTGGACCCATGATTTTGCAAATCCAGTTTTGACTAGTTCATTTGTATGTACTAAAAAACTATAGCGCCTAGTTTTTTTCTCAAACATTGTCTGCATATTGTCTAGCTTTTATGTTGAAATATTTGCCATAGAATCAAAAAAAATAAATCCCACCAGGAGCACAAAGTAAAAGTAAAATATTTTGTAATTTACTATTCTGGTGGCCATATTTTTCAGTTGGGGTTAAAACGGTGATGGAAAATGCCAATGGACCAAGAATTATTTTGAGAAAATGAGAAATAGAAAAAAAATGGAAGTGTAAATCACAGGAAACGATAATGGATAAAGGAGAGCATTTTTTTCTAAAAGTAAATATCAAAGAATTACTTGTTCATGGTGCATACATTGAGTCATCAAATCCACTAAGCCCACTTGTAATCATATGCTTATGAACAAAGTAGCCATGTACAGAGCCCATCTTATTTTTCTTCCTTGGGCGGCGTACAGAGAGCCCATCTTATTTTTCTTTCTTTATGTGATACCAGTGCTACCAGCCACACATGTGACTATTAATAGCCCCCCATTAGGCACTGCCTCGAATAACCAGCAACGAATAATGGTCCACGCTCTCCAGACCAGTGCGGGAGCGGCACCGGCTGCTGAGGGACACAGACGAGCAGGAGGGTGTAGGGGAGCGGCGCAACAGCTGATGAGGGGCGCGAAGGAGCTGGAGGTGCGCGGCGTAGCGGCACCGTGACGGAGGGGTGCGAGGAGGGGTGGAGGGGCGTGGGGGAGCGGTGGCGGAGGGGCCGTAGAGGAGTAGAAGGGGCCTGGGGTAAAGGCACTGTGTCGTAGGGGCGCGGGGGAGTATAGTGGCAGCGACAAAGGGCATGGGGAGCGACGCAGCGGAACAGGAGGGGCATGGGGAGCAGAGCAGTGGCGAAGGGCACAGGGAGCGGCACGGCAGTGGAGCTGCGCGGTGTGGTGGTGGAGGGGTGGCAGGGAGCGATGGAGAAGCGGAGGGGCGCGGTGAATGCAACCAGTACAGAGCAGTAGGGGTTGGAATCGTGGGAGGGGTGCAGTAGCAAGTTGAATACCGCTTAGCATTGGTGGAAGTTTTTAATATTAATTCCTAAAACATCTAAACAGTTAATATTGGATGCACTCATACCAATTTCAAATTCTAGACTAGGTCCGTGGGCGTGCGTTGGGCAATAAAAATATTGGCAACAATACATAGATCATAGGCAACAAAAAATATTATCAAGTCTATTGATATTAACATGTAAGCAAAGTAATCAACAACGCCAAAATACATACAATAAAGTGTATATTCTGGAAGAAGGGGTAGCCTGGCCTTGCTGGACCATAATTATTCAGCTGCCCTTAGCTCTATGTGACAGCGTAAAAGTTCAGAATACATTCCTTTGTCCGTACAGATCTGGTTCCAATCAAATGCCAAAATGTAGATAGCTAAGTGTATGTTCTGGAAAAAAAATCCATTCACTCGTATATTATCTTGAATTACAGTCACAAACTTAATTTGGACGCACATCCACATTACGCACAAATTTGTTTAGACTACACTAATCTCTAAAATTAGTATTTTCATTATGTTTCTGCATTATTGGGACAGGGTATTGGTTCCAAAGGTAAGATAATTATTGTTTTCTGAAGTTATTTATTTGTGAGGCCTATCATTCAGTTTTCTTTCTAGATAGAAGGAATTGTGAGAATCTGAATTGACCTTCATATATCTTAGGAAATAATTCATGTGAAAATCCTCATCTAGTACTGATACTTTCCAAGATCAATCTAGCAAGAATTAAAAAAAAAATCCTCATCTAGTACACATACTGGCCAAGATGGATCGAGCAAATTTTAAAAAAAATCATCATCCAGTACTCGTACGTGCCAAGATGATTGATTGAAATGGTATATTATAAAAACATAAGCTTCTAATGTGCATGGATGGACTCCCACATGAGACAGGACAAGCTAGCTGCACAATTGGCTCACTCATAAACACTGCATTGGTGCCCCAAGAATAGTGAACACATGGGTACATGTCAGACAAATACTACAGGCATAAATGTTTATATCTGTGTTCACCATAGAGCAAGTTCACAATAAGAAAAACTGAAGACAAGGTAAAAGAAAACCGTATATTTATACCATATGCATACCTGCCACTCTTGCTGAAAGAACTTCAAGTTATGCTAGTACTATACTCCCATCTTCAAGTTATGCTATTACTACTCCGATCCCAGCGCTATCCAAAGACATGTTATAGGTGACCGTGGCTCCATTTAATCAAAATGAATCATTTCTTGCTGTTAGGAACTGCCGCAATTATTATGGGTGCAACATGTCTAAAACATAATCGAAAGCAACCTTAAAGTAAATTAGAGAAGGGAAAGGGAATTACATGGGAGTTCAATTCCGAGGAGTTCAACTCTCCTCTGTTCTTGTCTCCACCAAGCAGCACCAACCAGTAGCTCTTCCTTCTTGCCTGCAAGCACCAGGAGCTGAAAAGCCACCCAGCTAGCCTTCTTCCTTCCAATAGCACAACAGCAGTAGCAGCAGCACGCTAAATCCATCTCCAAAATCATCAAGCTCCAACATCACCACCATGGCCTCACCTCTCTCCATCGATTCTTGCTACAGCTCCAACCATAGAACGCCACCGCCTCCACTGCTCATGCGTTGCTACGGCCAGATAAAAATAAAATCCTCATGCACCTATCAACACATGCACATTACATTAGCCTGGAAGAATTTGCTTATCTAAACCTAATTCAATAACACAATTTCACAAACATGCAGAATAAAACACAAGTCAGGACTACCTTGTCACTCTGAACTGCACAGCATCACCTCTACGAATCCAGATTTTCGGAATGTTTATCGAGTTTCTTTTAATTTTGTCGGTGTTTTACAGCCAAATCCACTGAGGGATACTCTCGAGGTGGTGAATTGTAGGTAGGATGTCGCCGAGATCAGTAACTCGAAGGTGCAAGAAATATAATGTTTAGACAGGTTCAGATCGCCAACGGCATAATACCCTATACCCTGTGTGGTGGTTTGTATTGCCTTAGTTGTTGATCTGGTTGATCTCTTTGGAGAGGATCCCTACCCGCTCTTATATAGTTTGGGGGGACATAATTACATGAAAATTCTAGTCGGATACAAGTTCAGGAGTCCTAACCGAGTATTTTTTGGTACTTTTCTTCTGTTCTGACTAATTCGGTACGAGTAGTTACAATTGGTGTAGGATCTGACAAATTTGAAATATCTGCGTAAAAGAAGAATACAATCATGAAACATCTAACAAAAAAAATATTCAGGCTCACAACTTTCAGACAAATTGATGGTGTTTAGATTATTTTCAGGATCACAATCTAATGGTGCAAACAGGAAGAATACATCGCTAGCATACTAAAAAGTTCAGTACCCCAATCTCTTTCTCCCTCTCATAATTCTAAAGGAAGAAAAAAGAGAGAAATCACCACAATACACCAGATTCTGAGGCAAAAAGATAAATTTAACCTAGGTCTATTTTACATGTTCTGCACTGGTGTCACCACAATAAAAAAAACTATGTAAACGATGCACACCTCAAGTGCGGCGTTTGTGAGAACACGGCACTTAATAACTACTTTCACCTCCAAAATAAAGTTGTGAGAAGCAGTAGCACCACTGGAAAATAAAGTCAAAGGGTAGGAAAAAATCTAGGCGTGTCAATGGAAGTAAAATGCATTATGGATTGATTCCTCACGGATCAAGCTTTTCGACTATCTTCGACGTGCTTCCAGAGACAATCTCAAATGCTTCCTGCGGCCAAGAGTATCATTCAGGCTAACATAATATGCAGTCCTGCAAAATTAGAATTTACTAGAAACCATGGCGTGGTCTTGCCGCGCCAACGTTGGAGGGACCAGTGTATAATTGTCTATCCATAATTGCCGAAAAGTGAAGATCCTTTGGCAGCGTGTTCAGATAGAGAACTTTATGACTACCATTTATGTCTTGGATACATTTTACACAGTTGTGTGAAAAATCAAAAGAAGTTGTAGAGGAAGAGGATAATATTCAGTTGCATAGATATATCTGTGTCTCCTCTAATATTTTTTTCTGTTATGTAGATGAATGGATAATATTCAGTTGAATAGGTAGTTCTATTCTATTCCCCGAGTCGTTGTTGTTGGATCACTCTGCATACATATTGCGCTGCCTTATCCATTAGCTATGCTTGTCACCGAGTGCCTTGATTTCCCTACTGAAGTCAGCAGGAAAGCGCGCCGCCGGCTATTGTCGTGTGCCTTGCATTCAGCTACTTCCTTTTCCTCCTTCTATCACTCGTGCTACCCACATCCATCCCTTGCGTGCCACCGGTCCCCTAACTTATCTTCACCTGTCATCTCCAAACCGATCAGATGGAAGGCAACGTTGCAAAATCTAATGTATCATTGACTTCATAGTTATAACTGAAATATAATGTATGATGTGCATCCGTTCAATCTTAGGGCACAAGGTTGTGTGGTTCTAACTGCTACTACTGTATGTCTATCAATAGCCTATTTGGATGAGCTATGTTAAACTTCTAACACATATTATCACTCAAGGTTTTGTAGTTCTAACTGCTACTGATGTGTGTCTATCGGATGAGCTAAAATTGAGTATTAAACTTCAGAACATATTAGCATTCATACGCATGCTAAAATTTTTAAGTATTGACTAGTTCAAAAGTTTAACACTTTTATCCATTAGCATTTGGATCCAAATAAGATATAAAATTTCTCTATATAAACTCAGTTCTAAATATCACTATCGTCAATCTTAAGAAAATTACATGCATACCTAATCACCCTAGGCTGTTTCCCACTACATCAGAATATCATATTAGTGACGGCTGTAGAACAACATCAGTGACGGCTGAAATTTGCCGTCACTAAATTTTCACATCGGTGACGTGGAAAACTACTTCACTAACAACCCATCATCAGTGATGTCTGTTACCAAAACACGTCACTGATAAGGTCATCTGTGACGCATTTTACCAACAGCCCGTCATTGATTACAAATATCAGTGACGCATTTGTCTAGGCCCCGTTACTGATAAGGTCGCAGTGACGGGAGATACGAAAACAACGTCGCTGATACGATCCTCATCAGTGACATGTTTTCACAACTCCCGTCTCTGACAAATTAAAAAAAAAAGAGATACAAATACACAGTTTTCATCCTTTATATATATTACTTACATTACAGGTACACAGGTTTTATCCATTATACACAACACACAGCCATGAATTGCAGTCATACACAAGCTTAATCCATTGAACTCATACAGATCAACTGTGATCTCTAAAGCCATCACTATTATCTCCTTGTTCACTAGCCCACCATTAGCACTATGTCATATGCATTTGGACAATATATCAATCTCCAGCAAAAAGAGGAATTGCATTTGCACAGAAATCGTTTCAACTTGAGCACTGTTAATAGCTTATGAAATCCAGCTATTCAAGGTTTTCATGCTATGCTTTTAGTGTAGTAATTTTCAGCTGCAATATAGTACTAGGTATACTGCTATGCTTTTAGTGCCGTAATTTGATCTAAAGCTGGAAATTTGTAGGCAGAAACAATTAGTCAGCACTGGCTAGTATTATGTGGAGCAAATTGCACAGGTTAAGTTCCCGTGCTACGTTGTACAATGGCACAATGACGAAATGTCCTTCAATGTCAACGGCCCTTTATCAGCTGGAGTCCACCCTAAACAAATAAATAAAGGGAAAACAACCTGAGAAGCCTCCTGAATCACCAGAGCCTTCTCCTGACAGAAGGCAATACCACAACAGGGAGTTTAGTATTTTGGCATGCATACACCATTACAAATTTAGCTCTCCAAATATCAGATTCAGAACATGGGGCAGCGAGTACTTTCCGGTGATCAAGGGACTCACATTTATTATCTGCAAAATATCCTCAGGTCCTGCAGCTCCTTTAGTTCAGAAATGCAGGATGGTTTTCTAGAATTTAACTTTTTTATATCAGAAAAATTTATAATGGCCCTGTACCTTATTGATACTGTTAATACACACATCTAAAGTGCTTCCATTCGATATTCTCTAGGGTACTGTCGGTGTGCTTCTAAAGCAGTCCCTTTCTGATTTAGGGCACCTGGCAATAGGAAAACAAGTCAAGCATGGTAATGAGCAGACCTGGTAACCTCAAGCAAGAACACACAGATTATGGAAGATTAGATGGTGAATTCCTACTTCCACTAGAAGAATTGACTGACATTCTATTAATGAGATTATCCTCTCAACTCAAACCCAAATGCAGCTCTCTAGTTACAGTTAATATATGTATAAGTAGAAACTTCAGGATTCTGCATCATTCACATGAAGAATATACCGATATATTTTGAGTTGCAGGAGCTAGACTTACTTTTTTGCCTTGCCTGTCCTTACTTCTTTTCACCAGTGGGTGGCTAGGTGAGACAATTCTTGTGCATGCAAACAAATGAAAGAAATCATCATTTCAGGGAAATTATCAACTAAGTTCAAGGAAATTTATAAGTGCAGAGTAATCTAGTAGTCATGTGGTTCAGGAAAAAAAAATCTAGGAGCATTGTATCGGCATGGTATAAATGGCAACACAAATTGAGTCAAGACGTTCAATATTCTTCAAGACAGAAAGAAGGTGTTCAGCCAAAGCGTCATATACCTCCTCCATCGACCTTCGAGTTTGTTCGACTTTTATCAGTATTCCAATTACCGAAGAATATAACTCATCTACTAATGATCAAAGTTGAGAAGATCAAGCAAATGCAGATATAAACCTTCTTCTCAAAAAGCCAGGGATTCAGCAGATTCTTCTAGGAATTTCTACATAGAAACAAAATAATCAAATTTCCTAACTAGAACATGGGTAAAATATGGCCTTATCAGTTCGGAAGTGAGCAGGCAGGCTGCAGGCTATTACATCAACTAATAGGGTACTTAATTACTGTGACAAAAGTTTAAATCACATAGTAATCAAGTACTAGACTAATAATGAAGTGGCAATGAACATTTTTCCCCATTACAAAATCAGAACTAGGTGGCTTACTTGGCTTCTATCTGTGGAGCTTGTTGTCTTTGATAGCAAGGAACCTGAAAAAAAAAATAACAATGCTAGAGTCAAGCATAGTAAACAGACATGTATAGCAAACTCCTTGCGAGACAGGGAAAACCCACTCACAGTTTGTTTCTTCCTGTTTGCATCTTGAAAGCTTGAGTGTTGAGGAAATGCTGGCTGGAAGCTGGCACGGATTGGAGGCACTGCCCTCATCATCAGTTTGCCTCTCGCAGCATAACTCCTACAGGCCACAAACCCTGCAGAGGCAGCAAGGTAGTAGAATAGTAATAACATAAGAGAAGAACAAATCTGTGCATTTCTATCCACTGCACATGTAAACATAAGAGAAGAACAACATGGTAGTAGAATAGTAATAACCTTTGGAGTAACAATTTTGTAGCTAGTTCATTAAGGCTAGCAAATGAAGTAATTTGATTTCCAGCAAAATAAAATTGCTACATATATGGTTGTATACATAAAGCTCAGGCATTACTACTTCAGTATGAGGTTAAAATTTATGTTAGCTAAAATACTTTCAGGCAACAAAGTAATCTACAAACAGAAGCTAAAATACTCTCTGGCTGCCAGGTCAATGGCTACAAAGTAATCTACAAAAAGTTGTCTATTTACCTGCGCTTTATTGAGAAGTTCACAGCTCCACACGCAGAAATCATTGGACTGGAAACAAAAGAAATTCAACATTAACCATTTTCGCCTACGGCTGGACTAGTGCCATCATAATCCGAATCCAGAAATATAAGAAGACTCAACTAATTCTATTTTCTACTGCCCAGTAAGACTGAGTTAATTCAGCAATCGCAAAAGTGATGTGACAATTTTAGTCAGATAATGATATGCTGCAGACAATAGCATTGCTTTGTAAGGTAAAATTCAGAGATTAGTGAACAAACAACAAGTTAACTAGTTCATCCAGCTTATATTCAGAACAGTTAATTCGAGTTTGTCTAGCACTGAAAGAAAAATAACCCTAAAACATGAAGAACTAAAAACCTTTACTTAAGCACGAAAGCATCTTGATGGGATACGCAGGGGAGGAGGCCGAGCTCCTGCGGCACGTGTTGACCTTGATGTTGCGAGCTTCTGGTGGCTCCAGATCCGGACTTGGGGAAGGGTTGGTGATGGGGTCTGGGGAGGGTGGGGGAAGACTGAATCGATTCGCCTACTGGCCACCACTTCGCCCGCACGCCGAGGATCCAGTTGCTGCTGTGGATAATTGCCGTCGTGGTCCCCGTGACGACGCCCCCGGTGCCGCCGTGGATCTCGTCGCCCTCGCTGGGAAGAGGAGACCGCCCCCAGCCGCGTCGCGTGGAGGTGAAGGGTCGCGGCCGCCACATCATGTGGAGGAGGAGGATCTCGGCCGCCGCATCTCGCCGCCGCCGCGCTCAAACTCCTGTGTTTGAGGAGAGGGAAACAGAGAGGGGAGAGGAGAGGGAGGGAGAGACGAGCGTGGGGAGAAGGTATCCAACGGATGGAATCGCATTTCATCCAACGGATGGAACGGATGCGAATCTGCTTTCAATCGCATTTCATAAAAATTTCGGGTCCGGGTTTCCTCGTCAGCGACGCGTTCTGATCAGACCCGTCCCCAGCTACAAGCACTCGCACATCAGAGGCGTGTTTCATTGGCACGCGTCTCTTCATGGTGTCCATCGGAGCCAGTCACTTAATTCTATTTTAGTGACGTATTTTGTTACTACGTCACTGATATAGTGCCTCCTTTCTTTAATTTTTTACATAGTGTCATGTGTTGTTTTGTTGTGAGAAGGTATGAGTATTGTAGTTTCGAATGGGGCAATTTGTACGATTTCTGCAGCCGTCGCGGTCGGAGAAAAAAGAGCAAGCAAAGGGAAGGGAGAGTATCTGGAAGGGACAGAAGAGTAGCTGGAGGGACGCTGCCTGCTCAGGAAGCTCCTACAGAAACCTAGCATTTGTTGATGCTACAATCGTCCGATTATAATTTCTAGGGATCTAACGGCTGCAAAAACAAGGTGACGTGGGCCAATGCCTTGCAAGAGCTTGGTCCAGGTTTAGAGATTTAGAGATAACAAGTCAGTGGTGACACCAGTGCAGAATATCACGATGAATTGCTTAGTTTTCCTGCTGAAACAACAAAGGAGAGAGAAAGATTCAAAAGTCAATTGTGATTGAGGATTAGTATCCCATGTATGTTTGGGTGCAATTTTGGCTCCAGATTCCAGGATTGTAAGAAAAATAGTAGACCAAAATCAAAGTACATATTCGGACAGTGTTTGCTAGATCTAGGACAGTAACAAAGCCTCCATACCGCTGATGAAGTGAAGTAAAATTTATTTGTTGCATTTCCACTCAGACACATTTAAGCTACGTGCGTCGATAACTCATTACAACAGTGATGGGTGGTGAATTCTCCATTAAGCGTTTAGACATGTTCATGACCAACAATGGCCCTTAGCCGGTCAAAATAATACATACAATCTACAAACTCCAAAAGATGTGGTAAAAGACAGGTGTTACAATCCCCGTACTATTGGGGAAGCCGTCAAATGAGTGTTCTTTTTAAGAAAAAAATCCAGAATTGAGAATGAAAGATGCAGTCCAATAAAGTGGTAGTTGTTGTTATTGTAAGGCTAGCTAATGCTAATCATCAGATAAGAAACGGAGCCGACCCTGTTGATCTAATTCCAGTCCTTGCATGCTTCTACCTGAAACTGCGAGGGAGATCTGGCAAGGAAAGGTGCGGATCGAAGGAGGAAGGGAAAGGGAGACAAGGACTCACGCGGTACCCTGGTTGTAGAGGTTGAGGGTGACGGCGAGGCGCTCGACGCTGGGGCCTGGGCGGGAGATGGCGACCTTGTTGTGTGTCAGCACGAACTGCGTATGCGTATCCCCTACGGCGGCAATGACAGTGGCAGCGAGCAAGCGTCCGCGAATGGAAAGGCCGGTAGCCTTCGAAGATCCCCTAGGATGGCCGGCCCACGCGGAGCAGACGGTGGATGGGGAACGGAGGGGCGGCGGCGTAGGAGGACGACGCGGACGGCTGGACGTGGAGCGGGGAAGAGAAAATTGCAATTTTAGGACTCCAAACAACGTGTTTCACAATTTTACCATAAGTAATATTTACATCGTAAAATTGGGACTCCAAACATCAACCACTTGATTGTACTATCATCTGGTGTATTTTCCCTCTTTTCTTTTTCTTTTCCATATATTTCGCATGCGAAAAGATTCTTTTACCCCTCTATATGCATGGACGCTGTCTGTGACCTAGCGCTGTCCCGCTGCCTCCAGCGTTCCACCGCCGCCCACGCCCGCCCTTGCTGCGCCTGCCCACGCAGTTGCTCTCGGCTGCCAGCAAGCTGCCGGCCTCCACCGTGTCTGTGTGCAGTGGCAGCTGGGAGATCTTGCAGGGGCACATCTGGACGGCATTGGAGAGGATCTCGGCGAAGGGCTGCTGGGCCCTGAGGAGCGCAAGGTGATCTAGGTCGTAGTACTAGAAGGAGGGTCTTTTCACATGCGAAATACATGAAAAAGAAAAAAAACAAAAGAGGGAAATGCACCAAATGGCAGTACAATCAAGTGGTTGATGTTTGGAATCCTAATTTTACGATATCAATGTTACTAATGGCAAATTTGTGAAACGCGTTGTTTGGAGTCCTAAAATTGCAATTTTCTCAGTGGGAAGGGGTGGTGTGAACAGGGAAGGGCGCGGTCACGCGGATCACGCGATCAAATCGGAGGCGGTGTGGGACGTCACGAGGCAGGGGCGTGAGGATGACGGAGGAGGTAGGGGATGCCAGGGCGACGATCTCGGTGGAGCGCCCCCCCTGGCGATGTGCGGATAGCGCAACGCCACTGCCCCATCATCCTCTGGAACAGCTCCTCCGTTCGAGAAGCGCAAGGCGGGGTGTGGGCGCGGGGAGCACGCGGGGCGGGGCGCAACGAGCGCGGCGCCGCTGTTGTCCATGCGGAAGGTGAGCCCCGAGAGGAGGATGAGCGGGATGAGGATCCGGCGTAGCGACCTAATGCGTTGGTGGGGCATGCTAGGGCTTTGCCTGGGGGAGAGGTGCGGTCCGGATCTGGATGGAGTTGGACGTCCTTGGCAGAGCGGCGGACCGTGGCCCCATGACGCGTCAGGGTGGAGCAACGGGGCCTAGCGCGGGATGGCGTCATGGGGGTGCAGTGTGCGGAGATGGAGAGGAGGCCGGTTGGCGGCGGGGTGGAGTGAGAGAACGACAGGGAGGGCAGCTGGCAAGGGTGGCTAGGGTTGGAACTGGACGGAGGTATGGGACGAGGAAGGGAGCGTGGGGGTTGTGAGGCGCAAATTAAATAGGGAGACAATTGGATGATCCTCGTATGGCAAAGGCCAGAGGAAACGATGGGGAGACAACGTACGTCGCACGAGGTTGCGGACAAATGAAAATTGTGTTGCCCTTAACCTCTTTTTAGTGGTAGAGATAGAGATATCTACATCAAAACAGTACCTAATCTATATTTTATGCTCATCACCCTATTTTGTCTAAAATCTTCTTAATTTGTCCCTATGCTCGTCACCCTATTTTGTCCAAAACCTTCTTAATTTTCCTCTGCGCGGTCACACGATTCGCGTGCGTCTCACGGCCCAACAGCAGCACAGGTTGGGGGCTCCTCTTCTGGAAGATGGTTATGAGATGCATCTTTAAAGCGTCCAACATCATCTTCTTCCTCCGTCCAGCCATCCTCCGTTCGGCTATCCTCCGCCCGCCCTCTCGTCCTCCGCCCTGGCCGGTGGCTCTCGCCGCCACGCCGCCCGCTCACCACCCGTTGCCGACCTCTCCTCTAGAGCCGCCGGGCATTGGAAGCCCCAGCAACCTAGAAACCCTAACCTCCGCCGCCTCGACCACCACGCCGGCTGCCGGAGACCTCGCCTGCGGCAGCTCCCCCCACCTCCCACCCCTCGCCGGCAGCCGCTCCACCCCCTCCCCCTCCTCTACCTCGCCGGCGCACGCGCGAGCCGCGGCGCGAGAGGGAGCGAGCGAAGCCGGCGCGAGCGAGAGAAGAGGGGAGAGAAGGAAAAGCATGGAAACCGAGTCGCATGCGGGAAACTAGCTCGTCGCGGCACCAAGACGAAAGAAACCAGCGAAAAAGAGCGTTGGGGAGACGCATCGTTTCTTCCTCCCCGCGATTCCCTCGCCATCCGATCCCTTGCGCCTGCGCCTCCGCTCCACTGCCATGCCCAGCCCGCACGCGAACACCTCCCGCGCGCGAGCTCCTCCCGCGCGCAGCCCCGTATTTCATTTTGGCGCGCACCCGAATCCTCTCCGCGCCAACATCCTCTCCATCTTTTTATCTGCCGGTCCCAAATTTTCCCCAGTCACTCGTGTAGGAAGAAACCGTCCAAATCCCTTTACTCTCCAGCTACAATCGACGAAATCCATCCCAACCCATCATCCCCGAGGAAGGAATCGTCCCCAAGCGTAGCAGAAGAATGAAGCGGCGGTCAAAATCCAATCAGACCGATGCTCCAGCCGTCGGTCCGGTCGCCGGTGGAGCTCCAAGAGCCGGCGGTGCACGAAACGCTGGTGTTTCTCCCACTGCTGGTGCTCCAGTCTTCCATCCTCCAGCCGTCGGTAGTGGTGCTCCAGGGGGCAGCCCCTGCTCCAGATGCTAGCATCGATCCAAGAGCTGGCAGTCCTCCGGCCGCTCGTGCTACAGTGACTGGTAGTTCAGCACTCCATCTTCCGGGCGCCGGTGATTATCCATGGTAGCGAGCAGCGTCTCCTGGTAGCTCGAACTGGTACATGATGCCTTCTCCAAATTCAGTTGCTTGTCTGAACTAGTCTCTTTATTAAATAATCTTGTTAGTTATCTACTGGATTAGCTTATGTGATGTTCGTGTGTCTTGTTCCAATGTTCCTAGGGTTTAGGTAGTTCGTACAATGTCCTGCCAAAGATGAACGCAACGGAACACCGGAGGCTATATCTGCTATTGATCAGAAACTTGACAAGTTCATTGAAGTAAGTAATAAAGCTGAGAAGATGGCAAAGGTGCAACAAAGTTTGGCAAACAAGAAGCTAGAAGTGGCCAAGCTTAATCATAAAGCAGCCCAAGAACAAACAAAGAGCAAAATGGTAGAGCTTTACAAAGAATTATTGTGTGCTCCCACAAATGATCTTAGTGAAGAAGCTTTGGCTGAGAGATCCACAGCAACGGAGTCTATGAGATTGGCTCTGTTTGCTAAAGATAATTGGGTATGCCTTTTTATTTCTTGTTGATAGGCCTTATGCAGATAATTGAATGTCTTTACTATTAGTGTGAACACTAAAAGTCTGATCATATTATGTAGTCCACTAACCCATTAGACTTCCCTGGTACATTTATGTGTATATATACCCCCACGGGGAGTACCCTCTGCCTTCCTAATGCTTTCTTCTCTCTTCTCTCTTCTCTCTTCCTCACCATCATGTCCCACCAATCTGATAATCATTTGCCAAGTGATTCCCCTGTGCATGATGACTCTCTTGATGAGGTGAGCAGCATAGATCTGATGGATATGTACCCAATGGATGAGGTGAGCAGCATATTGGACGATTTTGCTGATCATGTGGCTACTAAATTGAAGTCGGAAGTTGCATCTCTACAAGACATGAGACCTATCATGCGGAGTGCTCCAAGGAGGTATGTTGATAGGCCTTATCCAGAGTCTGAACAGGGGCTGATGTCTGATTATTTTGTGGAGAATCCAGTCTACAATGACACAATCTTCCGTAGAAGATTTAGGATGACGAGGCCCCTGTTCTTACGCATTGTTCAAGCCCTTGGTGAGTGGAATAAATATTTCACTTTGAGAATGGATGCTCTTAACCGCCCAGGGTTATCTCCACTAAAAAAATGCACAGCGGCTATTCGCCAATTGGGAAATGGCAGCCCTGCTGACCAACTTGATGAGTACCTAAAGATTGGAGAAAGTACTGGAGTGGAGTGCTTGAAGATGTTTGTGAAGGGTGTGATCGAGGTGTTTGGTGAAGAGTATTTGCGACGCCCTACCGTACAAGATGTTGAACGCTTAGTGCAGATTGGTGAGCAGCGTGGGTTCCCTGGCATGTTAGGTAGCATAGATTGCATGCATTGGCATTGGGAAAAATGCCCTGTTGCATGGAAGGGAATGTATACTTAGTGGTGATCAAGGAGTTCCTACAGTCATTCTAGAAGCAGTAGCTTCACATGATCGTTGGATATGGCATGCCTTCTTTGGTGTTGCTGGATCCAACAATGATATCAACGTCCGTAATCAATCACCTTTGTTGGTCCAACAGCTGAGAGGAGAAGGTCCTCAGGTGCAGTATCATGTCAATGGAAAGCAATAAAACAATGGCTACTATCTTGCAGATGGCATATACCCAGAATGGGCTGCTTTTGTTAAGTCCATACGCCATCCACAATCAGAAAAGCATAAATTATTTGCAGAACATCAAGAAGGGGCAAGGAAGGATGTCGAATGTGCTTTTGGTATTTGTCGGTACATACGGACAGAGGTACCTCCTGCTAGGGTGTCCAGGCCCTTAGCGTCTCACCATCTGTGATCTCCCCCTCGTCTTCTGGGTGACGTGGCGTACGGTCCGGGGTCTGACAGCTGGGACCATGGTCTCCGGACCATCGCCGTGCTCTTAGAGGTCCGGGGCCTCTACGTGCCCAGGAAGGCAGGGGAGCTCTCGGGTAGCCCCCGCGGACTCGGACTCCCCACGGAAGTCCGGGGCTATCATGTATGATGGCCAGACCATCACAGGCCTGACCGCTCCAACCGGCCTCAGGGGCCCAGACCCCCTCCCCCCGGGAAGGGGTCCGGTGCCGCCACATGCCGCCCCTGCGGAGGGAGCGGGGCTGGCCCTGCCACGTGCCTGTGGCAGGAGGCCCTTCGCGGGTCTCCAGCCCACCTACCAGCATTTAATGCGGTAGTTGGGTCGGGCGCGCCCAAGTCAAAAAGTGTGGCCTGCCACTGACACACGGGGCAGGTAGGCTGACACCACGGTAAGCCCGCCTGTTTCCAAGGCGGCGCGTCGTGTCACCGAATACTGTGCGCCAGCGGCGTACAATCCCGTCACAGCGCCGCGCGCGGCGCCAGATGATGGCCTGTAACAGGAGAGCCGAGGCGTGCGCTGCTACAGTGCACTCGGAGGCAACGGCGCAGCGGGTTAGCGCTGCTCCTTCGCCTGACAGGTTCTCACTCAACAGTGGTAGCACGGCTTCACTGTTGAGTGAGACTGACAGCGGTCACTGTGCCTGCAAGGCAGCACACGACCGTATGTGCCTGCAAGGCAGCACACGACCGTATCCAGGCTGTGGATACGCACGTTATCTTCCCAACCGTGAAGACTACAACGAGGAGCTGGAGAGGGAGATCTCCATATCACATAGAGCAGGCTCCTGTTGGCCGGATCCCCACCTGTCGGGGCTCCGCACAGTGTAAGCACCTCCCTTGAACTATAAAAGGGAGAGTGCACTCGTTAGAAGACAAGTTCACATCAAGGTCCATTTAGGCTAAGGTTGCAAGGTTTAGGTCAAGCTCACACAACCAATACAACACCAAAGTGGACGTAGGGTATTACGCGCCGGCGGCCCGAACCACTCTAAATTCCCCGCGTCTTTCCTGCGTTCATCCACGCATCGATCGAGCGGTCCTAAGTCTCCTCCAAACCCATCTTTAATTAGGATTAGGCGGGTGCATTCCGCCACCTGGCTGGAGATTTCCTCCGACATTTGGCGCGCCAGGTAGGGGACTAGGTTTGATTTGCGCTCGGTCGACCCTCAAGACCGCAATGGCGCAGGAAGATGGTCATCACGACCTCCAGTTGGGTGAGGAAGTGGCGTCCACGACGCCACACGTCTCACACCGCCCTACGTCCAGGGCGGCAGCGCGGGTAGTTCCGCAGCGCGCTGCGGCGCGGGCCTCTGCGGCCCAATCGGTGCCCGCACCGAATGGGCCGCTCATGGCAGCCAGGGAGTTGCTTCGCAACCCTCCTGGTGAGGCGGCCTCACCCGACGCCCAGAGGCAATGGCGTGGCGACGTCGACCGCCTCCTCAACCTGGCGCATGCTTCCCCATGTTCGGCCGGGGGGGGGGTTCTGTCTCCAGACAACGCCGTCGTCAGGGCGGCGCATCCGGTTCTGTGCACTCACCATCAGTGAGGAGTGCACGGACCGAGGACCTCCGGGCGGAGCTCAACCGCAGATGTGCGGGAGAGGACGCCCGTGTCTCCATCGAGTGGGCGCGTGGTCGCCGGCTCAGTATCGAGGGTCGTGACCTCGATGCCGAATTCGCTGTGGTGGCTCCGGCGCTGCAGGGACCTGTCCAGGCACCAGTGTCCGGGGTGGGCTGCGCAGCGCTCGCAGACCATCTTCACGCGATCGCCTGGCCGTCCAAGTTTCGGCCGCATCTGCCGGAAAAGTATGGCGGGACCACCAACCCGTCAGAATTCCTGCAGGTCTACATCACCGCCATCACGGTGGCTGGAGGTAACGACGCCGTCATGGCAAGTTACTTTCATGTAGCCTTGACCGGGCCAGACCTGGCTCATGAACCTTACTCCGGGATCCATCCGATCCTGGGGGGAGCTGTGCGCACAGTTCACGGCAAATTTTGCCAGTGCGTACCAGCAGCACGGTGTGGAGGCCCACCTCCACGATGTGAGGCAGCAACCCGGAGAAACCCTCCAGACCTTCATCTCCCGCTTCACCAAGGTGCGTGGAACTATTCCGCGCATCTCCGATGCGTCTATTATCACGGCATTTCGCCAGGGGGGTCCGTGATGAGAAGATGCTGGAGAAGCTGGCGACTCACCAGGTGGAAACTGTCACCACCTTGTTCGCTTTGACGGACAAATGCGATAGGGCGGCAGAAGGCCGTGCATGGCACTTTGCAGCCCAGGCAGGACCCGCTCAGATGAGTGGGCCCAGTGTCGCTGTCCCTGGCAGCGGCAAGAAAAAGAACAAGAAGAGCTGTGGCTTCGACAAGTCACGGATCGGGGGATCGGCCGTTGCTGCAGCAACGACTGGGGGCCAGAACCCTCGAGGCAAGCGCCCACGGCAACAGCGCACCGACCCCGGGTCGTGCTCTGTTCATCCTAGGGCTCGCCACAGCGCCACCGAGTGCCGCGAGATGCAGAAGCTCGCGGAGCGCCTCAGCAAGAGGCGTGACCAAGCCTTAAGGGAAGGCTCCTCCCCACTGCGGCGGTCCGGCAAGGAGAAGGCCTCCGATGCCGACGCAGCCGCGACGGAGAGGGAGTTGGGGTACCAAACCCCCAACAAGGACCTCAAGGGTCTTTTCCACCAGTCCGACTCCGAGTCCGGTGGTGACGAGCGCCGCAAGAAGCTGTACGTCATGTACGGTGGCAGCTCGGAGCTCGTCTCCCGGCGGGACGTCAAGACCCTTCGCCGAGAGATCCTCTCGGTGAAGCCGGCGGCGCCGAAGGCGGCGTCCCACCAGCGGTGGAAGAACATCATCATCTCCTTCGGGCCGTCGGACTGCCCGGAGAACATGGCGGGCGCTGGTGTGCTGCCACTCATCACGGCACCTACCATCGCCAACGTCCGCCTCCACCACGTGCTGATCGACGGAGGTGCGGGCCTCAGCGTCATCAGCTATGCAGCGTTCAAACACCTGCAGATCCCGGAGTCTAAGCTGACTCCTTCGCGCCCATTCTTCGGAGTGGGTCCGGACCTAGTGTACCCGGTGGGGACCATCTCCCTACCGGTTACATTTGGGACGGAGGACAACTTCCGTACCGAGAACGTGCAGTTCGAGGTCGCGGAGGTTAACCTCCCCTTCAACGCCATCATCGGCAGGCCGGCCCTGTACCGGTTCATGGCCATAGCCCATTACGGGTACCTGGTCCTAAAGATGCCTTCTCCGGCAGGCGTCCTCACCGTCCAGAGCGACCGGGCTGCTGCCGTCATGGCGGTCGAAAAACTCCATGCGCTGGCAACAGGGCTCGCCCCCATAGCTGGCGCCCAGGGGCCCGACCCCTCCACCTTGCGTGCCAAGGCTCTAGCCAAGGCACCCAAGGTCCGTCCGTCCGATACGGACGATGTACCCGTGAAGATCGTCTAGGTTGGAGCGGAGACCTCCTAGACCACCCGTATCGGTGGGAATCTGGGAGAGAAATAGGAAAGCGCGCTCATCGCCTTCCTCCGGGCAAATGTTGACGTGTTCGCCTGGGAACCGTCACAGATGCCCGGGATCCCTAGGGAGGTGATTGAGCATCATCTGAAGATCCACCCCGACGCCAGGCCGGTCCGGCAGAAGCCACGCAAGCAGTCCATCGAGCGGCAAAACTTCATCCGTGAAGAGGTCCGCAAGCTGCTACAAGCTGGCTTCATCGAGGAGGTCTATCACCCACTGTGGTTGGCCAATCCGGTCGTGGTCCCGAAGGCAAACGGGAAGCTTCGGATGTGCATCGACTACACCAATCTTAATAAGGCATGTCCAAAAGACCCTTATCCACTTCCGCGTATAGACCAGATTGTAGACTCCACCTCCGGGTGTGATTTGCTGTCCTTCATAGATGCCTATTCTGGTTTTCACCAAATCAAAATGGCTAGGGATGATAGGAAGCATACAGCTTTTGTAACAGTGGATGGTCTTTATTGTTATATAGTAATGCCTTATGGATTGCTTAATGCTCTACCCACCTTTGCTCGTGCAATGAACATCATTTTAGGTGATTTGGTTAGAGATATAGTTGAGGTGTATGTTGATGATATCGTTGTCAAGACTAGAGAGTCAAATTCTCTCCTAGAAAATTTAGCTCAAGTCTTCGACAAGTTACGAACGACCTCCACCAAGTTTAACCCCGAGAAATGCGTCTTTGGCGTGTCGGCGGGAAAGCTCCTCGGTTTCCTGGTCTCCCACCGGGGGATTGAGGCAAACCCGGATAAGGTCCGGGCGATCGAGGCAATGAGACCCCCTGCGCGCCTCAAGGATGTACAGAGGTTAACGGGGTCCCTTGCAGCCCTCGGCCGTTTCATTTCGAGGCTGGCGGAGAGGGCACTTCCCTTCTTCAAGTTGATGAGGGGGTCAGGTCCATTCACATGGACTGAAGAGGCAGAACGTGCCTTCCAGGAGATGAAGCAGTACCTCACCTCCTTGCCGGTTCTGGTTGCATCGGACCCAGGCGAGACACTGTTTCTTTATCTTGCAGCGACGGCCGAAGTGATCAGCATGGTGCTGGTCACTGAGAGGTCCGAGCATCTCCCGCAGGGGGTACCCGCGGACCCTCCTGCTGGAGAAGGAGGTCCGGCCTCCACCACTCCAACAACCGTCCCTACTTCGGAGGGTCTGGCCAGGTCCCGGCCTGAAGAAACACCAAGTGACCTGGGGTCCGGCGGGTCCCCAGCTCAAGCAGAAGGATCCAGTCCGGCTGGCAGAGTCAGGACCGTCCAGAAGCCGGTCTACTACGTCAGCGAGGTCCTTCATGAGGCAAAGGCCAGTTATCCTGAGACGCATAAACTTCTTTATGCTATACTCATTGCATCCAGAAAACTCCGCCACTACTTCCAGGCCCACAAGATTGTGGTGGTGACCTCCTATCCATTGAGGGCTATCCTCCACAATTCCAACGCCACGGGCAACATCGCCAAGTGGACAGCTGAGCTCGCTGGATTCCAACTCGACTTCCAGCCACGCCATGCCGTCAAGAGTCAGGTCCTTACTGACTTCGTCGCGGAATGGACACCATCGCCAAGCGTCCCTGGGGGTCCGGGTGATGGCTCGGACCCCTCACGTCTGGAAGTCAGTGCTCCGGTGTTCACCGGACCTCACTGGACGCTATACTTTGATAGTTCCGCCCGCAGCAAGAGGGCGGGGGCTGGCGTGGTCCTCATCGACCCACGTGGCGAGCAGTTGAAGTACACGGTGCACCTCGATTTTGAGGCCACCAACAACATGGCGGAGTATGAGGCATTAATATTTGGACTCACGGTGGCTCTGTCCCTGGGTGTCCGGGAGCTCCTGGTCAAAGGAGACTCCTAACTCGTCATCAGGCAAGTCCGGGGGGAATGTTGCTGTAACAATCCCCAGCTCGCAGCCTACCTCATTCATGTGAGGAGGCTGGAGAAGGACTTCGATGTGCTGGAATTGCAACGTGTTCCACGCCAAGGCAACTCAGCAGCTGATGCCCTCTCCGCGAGCGCATCAACTCAGGCACCCGTGCCCGAGGGCGTCTTCCAGAGACGTCTGCTGAAGGCTTCCGTCCAGCCTGCCGACCTGGGCGACGGGGGTCGGACTAGCACCTCGAAGCTAACGGTCCCGGCGGCGCTCCATCCGTGGAGCCCGCCAAGGGTCGTGTGCTCCCTCGAGGGTCCCGAAGACCTCAGGGAGCCACGCCCAGTTTCTCAGGAAATTCTCGATGCATGGATCTCTAAAGTCCAGGACTACCTGAAAGATAATTTCCTTCTTGAAGACCAAGCATCCGCTGAGCGCATAGTCCGGATGGCTAAGCGGTACACAGTGGTAGAAGGGGATCTCTACCGCCGTGGCGCCAACGACATCCTCATGCGGTGCATCACCCAGGAAGAGGGCCGTGACTTGCTCGCGGAGATCCATGGAGGCGAGTGCGGAAGTTATTCCTTATCCCGCACGCTGGTCGGTAAAGCCTTCCGGCATGGCTTTTACTGGCCGACAACGCTCCAGGATGCAGCTTAGTTGGTAAGGTCCTGCAAAGCGTGCCAGTTCCATGCAAGGCAGATACACACTCCAGCTCAGGCGCTGCAGATGATTCCTCCCTCTTGGCCTTTTGCTGTATGGGGGTTGGATATCTTGGGACCTTTCCCTAGGGCCGTCGGAGGGTACCGGTACCTCTATGCCGCCATTAACAAATTCACCAAGTGACCGGAGGCATCCCCAGTGGTCAACATCACCAAGGCGTCAGCAACCGCTTTTCTCGAGTCAATTGTGTGCCGGTTCGGGGTCCCGAACCGGGTCATCACCGACAATGGGACTCAGTTCACGAGCCAATACTTTCAAGAGTACTGCGAGGACATTGGCATCCAGCTCTGTTTCGCCTCAGTGGCGCATCCCAGGAGCAATGGCCAAGTCGAGCGGGCCAACGCTGAGATCCTCAGAGGGCTCAAGATCCGGGCCTACTGCGATCTTGAGAAACATGGCGCAAGATGGATTGATCAGCTTCCGAGCGTGCTGTGGGGAAACCGGACCACACCCAGCCGGGCAACAGGGGAAACCCCTTTCTTCTTGATCTACGGGGCCGAAGCGTGCCTTCCCCCGGAGATCACCATGGGCTCTCTACGAGTCCAGTCTTTTGATAAGGATTTGTAGGAACAGCAGCGTCGCCAAGACGTGGACCTCGTCGACGAGCGCAGATGGCGAGCAGCAGTCCGAAACGCACGGTACAACCAAGCGCTCTGGCGCTATCACCAACGGTTCGTGCGTAGTAGGGAGCTCCGGGTCGGGGACCTAGTCCTAAGGCGAATCCTGAACCGAAAGGGCCTGCACAAGCTCTCCCCCAGCTGTGAGGGACCCTTCAAGGTGACAAAGGTGTGCCGACCCGGATCTGTTCGCTTGGCTACGGAGGAAGGCATGCAACTACCCAATCCATGGAACATTGAGCACCTCCGTAAGTTCTATCCCTAGGACCTAGTTGAGAGGAAAATTTTCCTTTATAATTGGTAGCATCACCGTGCGGACCAGGGCGGTGGAGGTCCGCCCTCGTAAACCCGGCCCCTGGCGTACATCGCACAACTCTTCTGTACCAATTCATTAAGGAAAAATTTGTTCTCAGTGTGTCCTTCAAGTCTATGCGATTCTATTTTTCTTTGCTTCTCGTTACGCTAACCCCCACGTGGTTTTTCGCGTTTGTGTTGTGCCCAAGGCCTTTCCTAAGTTGCTACGCTACGTCTCTGCCCCGGGACCTTTGTCTCGCAGGAGAAAAGGAACCGGACACTTGGGAACTGGCTTCGGGGAGACGTGCACTTTCTTTGCTGGGGTCCAGGGTTGTGTAGCCGCTTAGCCTGGTTCCGTACCCTAAGCCTACACGCCCTGCCCCCCTAGGGCGAGCACCGTTGTACCTCGAACCATGAACCCGGGGGCCGGGACCCCTTTAATCCCCGAACCTAGGCCCTGGCGCTCTGACCCGCTACGCAACTCAGGAGGCCTTCGCTGGCCAGACCGGGACCTCGTGGGGACGTCTACTAAGCGTCGATCCTAAGTCATGTGCAGGACCTCGGTTCTATGGCAGCTAGTCCCGACCGATCGCGACTACCTCCCAGGGGGCCACAGGACCTCGGTGTGCTTGAGAACACTTTACAGATCGACAATCAGGAAAACAGCTAAGTTTTTCGCAAGTAGACGCACGAAATACTTAAATATATTACTGATAATGTTATATTACATCACATCACAAAGTTATATTACAAAAGCAATAACAAAGATGCTAGTCCTATTGTCCTGGTGGTCCGGAGGCGTCGGGACGGCGTCGGATGCGGGACACCACCATGTCGGCCGCCTCCTGCACACCCTCCTTTGCGGCGGCTGCCGGCGCCCGGATGGGGCCAACCAGGACGGGAGTTAGTTCGATGGCGGGGTCGTGGCTCCGGAAACAGGTGAGGATGTACTCAGCCGTCCCTCGGGCAACTACTCTCCCTTCTGTCTCCAGGAGGTCGAGCATGCCGGACTCCAGGCCTTGAAGTCGCTCGGCGGCGGAGTCCAGCACCTGGAGGGCGACGCCAAGCGATGAAGGGGCCTCCGCCACCCAGATGGGGTTTGCTCCAAGAGCTTCCAGGGAGAAGTTCACCTCACCGGCCCACCTTGCAATGCGGCCGATGCTGGCGCTCCGTTCCGCCTGGAACTCCTCCACCTTGGCCTCCCTTTCCTGGAGGGCCGCTTCCTGCTCCCGAAGCCTCCGGGTCCCGGCCGCCAGCTCCTTCTCCACGGCCGCCTCCCGCTTCTGGAGTTCCTCGAGCCGGGACACCTCCTCTGCTTCGCGGGCGGCGAGCCTTTCTTCCCTCTTTGCCGCGGCTGCCGCCAGTTCTGCAAGAGTGGCCTCCTATGCCGCGGTCATCTCCACCACCTTCTTGGCATGGTTGGCCAGCTCCAGGGCGGTCTGCTCCCTCTCCTCCGCCGCCTGCACCCTCGTCTCCGCCAGGAGCTCCCGCTCGAGGGCATGCGCCTCCCGCCGTGCGGCTGCTCTCTCCCGTTGGGCCGCTGCCGCCTCCCGGTTGAGAGCCTGCTGCAGTTGCTCCTGCAGGAGCTCGCACTCCAGCACGAGCTTGGCGCGCTCATCGGCGTAGCGGGCGGTGACGGACTTGATGCGGTCCCCCAGGCGCTGCTCCCAGTCGAGGAGCCGGTGGCGCTCCGCCTCCAACCTCTCCCACTCCCGGCGGATGCCTGCCTCCAGCTCCTCATGAACCTGCAGGCTTTTGGCAAAGAGGCGAGGGAGCGGGACCTCCGCTGGGCTTGGAAGAAGACGCCTCCCCAGCACCACCTCCGGCTCCTCCTCCTGCGCAGGTGGAGTGGTGGTGCTGCGACTTCTGTGACCTCCGGCGCCGCTGCCTCCGGCGCCGCCGCCGCCTCCGGTGCCGCCTCCTCCGGTGTTGCTGCTGCTGGTTCAGCTGGAGGAGGCTCCAACTCGGCGTTCGGTGCTGCTGCTGCTTCTGGCACCTCGATTGACGCAGCAGGTCCGGCGGCCTCCACCTCTGGGGTGGGCTCAGGCGTTAGGGGTGTGGCGGCCTTCGGCTCCGGACCTCTGGGTCCGGCTGCTGCTGGTGCTGGCTGAGGGCCGGACCCCCTAGCTGGGGCGGCTTCGGTGGACATGCTTGAAACGTTCAAAGAGAGGGGCCTGTCAGATCATCAACAAGGTTAGGGCCCCGGGAAACAAATTGGGATACAAGAAATTCCAGGCAAGACCACTTACTCGAAATCAAACCACTCCCAACTGCCCCGCACTTTTGGGGGGACCACCTTTTCTGCCGAAGGTCCACCGGACCTTTGGTGGACGTCCCCGACCACTGGTGCTTCTGGCGACGGGGGTGGGGTTTGTGGCCTTGGCTCTGTCGGTAGTGGTGGCGTCGCTGGCCGCCGCGTCGACGGTGGTGAGGGAGGAGTCTGCTGCCTCGGAGAAGGCCGCCGCGCCTCCTCCGTTCTCCTCTCTGGCTGCCGGCGCTGCGGCGGAGGTGGTGGAGCTCCGCTCTGCCCCTCCGCCTCCGCCGTCTTCTGGCGCTTGGGGGCCGGCTCCCCAACGAAGGAGCCGTCACCACGGTTGAGCCTCCGGGACTTGCTCCCCTCGGCTTGGCTGCCCCGCGCGGGCGCTGCCCCCTGCGCCTCGTCGACCCTCCGGGTCGGGGCGGCACCCGCGTCGTCCTTGTGGCGGTGTTCCGGCACCGGCACCTTATCTTTCCCTTTCCCGGCGGGGGCCGGACCTCCGGGTCTTGGCTCCCCGGGACCTTTGCTGGTACACTGCTGGCGGTCTGGTGTGGTGCCGGGGATCTCGAGCCCGTGATTGGGGTCGCCTTCCAGCTGCCGGACCGCCAGGCCGCCCTCGTCCATGGTCGGCATTGATGCCAGGACTGACGCCCGCAACGCCTGGTCTTCGCACAGGGCCTTCACCCCGCTCGGGAGGACCAAGGACTCCGGGCTGAATGCGTCGCCAGTCATCCCTCGGATCGCGACCTCCAGCTCCGCCCTGGTGAAGTCGGCGCCGGGCCCGCGCGCGATCCTGCAGCAGTCATTTAGCCCTGTGTACATGTAGGCCATCCGGGACCGCTGCTACAGGGGAGCAATTCGCCGCTTCAGGAAGTCGCCCAGCACCATCATGGATGTCAGGCCGCTCCGTTGGAGATTCTTTACCCGATCAAGGACCGGGCCAAGCTCCTTCGGTATCGTCGGCTTGGCCTTCCAGGTGCTCCGGTCGCTCTGAGGTCCGTCAGTTGGCAGCTCCAGGCGGTCGTGGGGGTCAGCCTCCGCAATGACCCAGCCTTCACGCCAGTCCTCCCACTTGGAGCTGGAGAAGGCGCTGATGTAGGAGCTCGCCATCCTGTGCCGTAGCTGGAAGTAGTACGCGCCGACCTTGCGCTTGCTCCTCCCGGTCCCGACCAAGGCATAGAATTGCCTGAAGATGGTGGTGTAGGGTGCACCCCCACGAACATCTCCATGAAATGGGCGAAGACCGCCGCGAGGAGGATGGAGTGGGGCGTGAGATGATGAAGTTGAAGGCCGAACTCCTCCAGGAGCAGAAGGAAGGAGGAGAACAGAGGAACCAACCTGCACATGGCGTACGAGTTGAAAAGGATGAACTCCCCCGTGGCAAGGTCGCGGAGGGGGATTTTGCCGGCCCTGATCTTCTTGGCGTTTTCCGGCGTGGTCCATCCCACGAGGCGGCGCACCAGGTCCAGTTGGGCCTGGGTCTGGAAGCGGCGCGGGAAAGGAAGCGAAGACATGGTGATGGCGTAGAGATTGCTAAGGATGGATTGCAAGGGAGCAGGAAGAAGAAGGATGCCGAGCGCAAGGAAGCTGATCGCAAGGAAGAATGCGGATACGAAGGGGCGCTACAGCGTCTGTTGTTCGCAAGAGCGAAAAGGTAGCCATTCCCTTCGGCGCCTACCTTTTATGCAAAAGGCTGTCGCCCTCTCGCGTTCCACGGCGACCGAGGAGAACTCGAACGGTTGCCTGCACCAGACCCCCTCCTCTCACACCCAATGACCGGTGGGCCCGGGCCCGCCAGTCAAAGGCGTGGCCGCTGGAGGAAAGGGGGAAAGGCGGAATCTGAAACGCCCGAGCCGTGGGACGGGCTCGAATAAGACAAGAATCTGAACCGCCTGATGCGCACGGCGCGGGCGGAGGACGGGCCCCTCGGGGATCCCGCTATGGGGGAAAGGACATCCATACCCTTCCCCGGCGGGAACAAGCTGTCCACCTAGCGCAATGCTGGGAACCCGCCCCACCTGCGGGTTCATCCCTCACCCGAGGTGGGCCCGGGGGCCTCTGTCGGTACATACGGACAGGGGTACCTCCTGCTAGGGTGTCCAGGCCCCTAGCGTCTCACCATCTGTGATCTCCCCCTCGTCTTCTGGGTGACGTGGCGTACGGCTCGGGGTCTGACAGCTGGGACCATGGTCTCCGGACCATCGCCGTGCTCTTAGAGGTCCGGGGCCTCCACGTGCCTAGGAAGGCAGGGGAGCTCTCGGGTAGCCTCTGCGGACCCGGACTCCCCACGGAGGTCCGGGGCCGCCACGTATGATGGCCAGACCATCACGGGCCTGACCGCTCCAACCGGCCTCGGGGGCCTGGACCCCCCTCCCCCCGGGAAGGGGTCCGGTGCCGCCACGTGCCGCCCCTGCGGAGGGAGCGGGGCTGGCCTTGCCACGTGCCTGTGGCAGGAGGCCCTTCGCGGGTCTCCCGCCCACCTACCAGCATTTAATGCGATAGTTGGGCCGGGCGCGCCCAAGTCAAAAAGTGTGGCCTGCCACTGACACACGGGGCAGGTAGGCTGACACCACGGTAAGCCCGCCTGTTTCCAAGGCGGCGCGTCGTGTCACCGAATACTGTGCGCCAGCGGCGTACAGTCCCGTTACAGCGCTGCGCGCGGCGCCAGGTGATGGCCTCTAAGAGGAGAGCCGAGGCGTGCGCTGCCACAGTGCACTCGGACGCAACGGCGCAGCGGGTTAGCGCTGCTCCTTCGCCTGACAGGTTCTCACTCAACAGTGGTAGCACGGCTTCACTGTTGAGTGAGACTGACAGCGGTCACTGTGCCTGCAAGGCAGCACACGACCGTATCCAAGCTGTGGATACGCACGTTATCTTCCCAACCGTGAAGACTACAGCGAGGAGCTGGAGAGGGAGATCTCCATATCACATAGAGCGGGCTCCTCTTGGCCGGACCCCCACCTGTCGGGGCCCCGCACAGCGAGGAGCTGGAGAGTGCACTCGTTAGAAGACAAGTTCACGTCAAACTCACATAGCCAATACAACACTAAAGTGGACGTAGAGTATTACTCTCCGGCGGCCGGAACCACTCTAAATTCCCCGCGTCTTTCCTGCGTTCATCCACGCATCGATCGAGCGCTCCTAAGTCTCCTCCAAACCCATCCTTAACTAGGATTAGGCGGGTGCATTCCGCCACCTGGCTGGAGATTTCCTCCGACAGTATTTCACAATCTCTCTTTAGTATTTTGAAACGACCTGCATGTCTATATGATCAAAGGGATCTTGAGAATATCATACTAGCTTGTATCATTCTTCACAACATGGTAATTGAAACGTCTATATGATCAAAGGGATCTTGAGAATATCATACTAGCTTGTATCATTCTTCACAACATGGTAATTGAAAATGAGAAAGGTTTGAAGTCAATTCCTCTTGATTTGAATGAGACACCAAGCACATCAACTGTGCAAGAAGCAACAATCTCTCAAGGACCTAACCCAGAAATGGAAGAAGTGATACAAAGAAATGCTACTATTCGTGATCGTGCTGCTCATAGACAACTTCAATCAGACTTGATTGAACATATCTGGCAGAAGTTTGGGAATTAAAATTTATTAGGTGATTGTACATAACTGTGTATAACATATAGCTAGTATGCTTCATATACTAAGTTGTTACATGTTAGTCTAGCAGTTGACTAAATAAGTTTTCTCATATTTTCTTAATGCGAATCTTCTACATTGTTTTGATATTGACATGTCTGTGATTTTCTTTTTACAGATCAGGTCGTGCCAATTTGGTGTTGCTGTCAACCTGGAGAACTGCTCGTGTCTACTGAAATTCTACCTTCTGATGTCATCAGACTACCTAAATTATCCTAGCATGTAGTGTCATATTATCTGTTATTTTGGTGTCATGCATGTGGCCAACTTGTGGCTTCATGTGTTTAGTCTGGTGCTGCAAGTGCTGCTATATGAGTTGCTCACGAGAGATTACAAGTTTGAGTCCTGCCATTTTGGCTACCAGTTTGAGTTGTGACATTGTGGCTGTCAGGTTATTTTATTATCAAAATGGATGCCTATTTATCTTTAAGTTTATTTGTGTCAATGTGATATCTTCTCTTGTGCGTATGATGGTTGCCAACAAGCCATCTAATTTTATTTGTTTAGGCTACAATCTGTACATGTGCCAGTTTGCTGCTGTTTTCGGGTGTACAGAATGCGTGCCACACTTGATCCTTCACCATTTACGTGACATGTAAAGAGTGATTAAATTTTCTCCTCCATGGAAACTGTGCTGCAGATACTTCAAGGGTGTTTGGTTTGGTTTGGATGGATTTACCGTAAGCCTCACCAATAAACTTTATTAACCTCTAATAAGGCTCTTTTAATCTAAAATACCAAAGTACGAAGGTTTATAGATGAGGTTTATGTCCATAAGTTCCGTAAGCTCCTCCAAAATACGCTTATGGGTTTATTTTATATGGACTTCACCAAAATATACTCTCTTCCCTCCCATTGTCTTTATAAGAGGTAGAAAGATCATTAGAGATTTTTTATAAGCCGCTATAACCAACTTTGAACTCCTAATAAGTCCCTCTATGCGAGGGGCTTATGAGTTTATAATAACTCCAATAGTAGTATATACTTAATATTAATTATCCTCGTTTTTCTCTAGACAGCACCGTAGATTAGAACTGCCATGAAAAAAAAAAGCCTATAGCTGTTTCCGTTACTCCCACTAAAAACCGGGTTTTGGTTACAGGATCCATCCAGCCCACACTCTGTAAAGAGCGCCGCTCATACGAGCCAAAAAATCCGGAAACCACAACTTCTATTACGCCGCCGCCGCCGCCGCCGATGACTCAAGAGCGTCCCTCGCCGGCGTCCTCCGACACTACCATATCCTTCGACTCTGCTCCCGAATCCGATGCCTCCACCTCATCCTCGGTGCTCTCGGTCGTCTCCTCCGGATCTGAACCCGTCGTTTCCAAGAAGCCCCGCCCCCCCGTGCGCTCGTGGCCAGCCTCCGACGAGATCGCGCTCCTCGAGGCCGTCGCGGTGCACCGTGAGAAGCACGGGCGGCTGCCGTCGCCCAACGACCTTGCCGCCGCGCTGCAAGGCCGCCTCCGCGCGGAGGACCGCCTAGGCGCCGAGCAGGTCGCCAAGCGGCTGCGCGCGCTCCGCTCCCGGTACGACGCGGCCGCCATCCGCCTCTCCCGCGGCACCATCCCGGTGAAGGACGACGACGTCACGATCTACAGGCTCTCCAAGCTAATCTGGGCGGGCACGCGCAAGGGGAAGAGGAAAACGAAGACCCGTGCGGCCGACGCGCGCAAGGACCCGAGGGAGTTCGGCGAGCTGTCCGAGCTGTACCCTTGTCTCTCAGCGGAGGTGGAGGCTATTGACAAGGGGTGCGGCGCTGCGGCCGCCGCCAGGGTGCTAAAGAGGGCGTACGGGCGCATCGGGGACGACACTGCGGCACGGCTGGAGGCGAGGGTGAAGATGCAGCGGGTGGCGGAGGCCAGGGCCAGCGCGGAGCTTGACCAGCTGAGGAGGAATGTCGCCGGGGCTCTTCTGCGTTTGATCAAGTGAATGGTGATTTCGTCACTTTCTTTCTGTTGGTACATGAATTGCTGTAGGAAGACTTAGTAAGCTTGGCTCCTTGGTAAATGCAGATTGAAATGTTATCAGATTCTTTGTGCCGAAGTTCAAGGGCAATATCAAAAGTATCAGAAATGTGATGTAGCAACTAGCAAATGGTAGATAATAAGCTCCAATCTTAGTAGAGTTAAGTTTGTTTTGCACCCTACCATTGCCTCAGCTGAGAATCAGTTGTCTGCAGGAAAAATAATTTTCCCACAGCATCAAAATTCGAAATACAAAGCTAACGTTTGTTTCAAGATCTATCCTATTAGAGCAAGTATAGTAATGCCTATTCAGCCGGCGGAAGAGCACTCCACGTCAACAAAATCTGAGCTGGAGGTGCGAATATAGGGGAGAGAGAACAGAGCTGGCTGCTGGTGAAATGCCGGGCAACATAGGAACCGAGAAAAAAAGTGCCAGCTTTTAGCCGTCAGCCAATAGTCATACGAACATTAATTATTTACATCTTCAATCCAACCATTCTAATAGTCAACCTAGCAGCTAAGTCATTATATGAACAGGCTATATTTTCAACTTCATCTGACATGGCAATAGCATTTAGCCTTCAGCTGGCTAAATCATTAGCCATGCTCTTATTCTCACTCTGCAATCTGCCTCAATCATCTATACTTATTCTGTAAAGCGTACATCATCTTATGGACTGGTGGTTTCAAGCTGCTAGCATGCACGACACCTCCTTCAAAATTATAAGCATGACATGCACCTTGTGGCCAAAACATTTCACAAAGCCTATCTTGTGCAATGCAAAGTGTGCTGATATTTCAGCCTGGTGTTGCGTTTTGCATCAATCAATTTTGATTATCATTTAGCATTAGGGCAGTGCTTGGGAGGGTTTCTGCTCCAAGATTTTCATCTAGAGCAGCTGGAGTGCATCCAACTGCCCTCAGCTCTGAAGAAACAGTATGAAAGCAGAGTGGTCCAGAGCCACAAATTAACTGGAGAAGTGGAGCAGGCTGCCTTTTCTGTATTCCATGTTCTGGATGCCTCTGTTCAAGATGTTCCTATGCCCTATTCCACCATCTCGTCAAGGTAATGCCACATATGACATCATATATTGAGATGTTCTTGAGTGTTTACTTGTGTGGTTTGGTTGTATGGCACTACGGCAGTGTGTAGGTACTGAACTTAAATGGATTCCGGTATTTGTGATGAATGTAGTGTACTGACTGCTTTTGCACTAGTACACTCTCCAGGCCTCCACACATATTTTGTGATGGGAGATTGAACTGTTGGAGTCGGTGAACTTCAATACATGTTTTGCATTGCATGGATGCGTTAAAAATCAGTTATATGTTGCTGAAGGGTGAGATTAAAATTTGATCTGGGATTGAAAAATCTGTACATTTTTGCAGGTATACAGGAAAAACGTTGCAGTTTTTTTTAATTCTCCCCTGTAACCTTGTTTGACCTTTTGGCTGCTCCATTAGTCTCTTTAGAGACATCTGATCATTGAGACAAGTATACTTTTGATGTGGTTAAGAATATCAATCAATGTTTGCAATTCGGTGAATTATTGAAATGGAACAATGAACAAGTTCTTTTCAGTCCACATTTGTGCGCAATAAGTGGTGTGTTGGTGCTTTTACCATATTTGCTTTTATCAATAAGCGCAGTTGGGCGCAAGTGAAGGTTTGCATACTAAATAACCGGCCTAATCTATTTCTTTCTTAAAAAAAAAGGAAACGAGATCCTTGGCTCTCCATGATAGCATTTTGGTTATTCATGTGGTGTCAAAGGTACCTGAGGATTAGGCGTAGTGTGGCAGTTTTTTCTCTACATTTGTGCTTCTTGCGATGTCAAGATATGGAAAGGATAAGCTAATATGAATTTTAATCTGTTGAGAAGTCTTTTGATAAGGAAATCGTGGTGAGATATGCTGCTGAAAAAGTAAGTGCGTGTACACACGGATACTGTTTACAACTACGTGTACATGTCAAGGTATGGTTTCTTTTGTGAACTCTTCCACATAGGACAACAAACGGGATCGTGGTGGTTTGACCAATTTGCTTCTTTTTCAGCCACTTGAGATATCATTTGGTGTTTGTGTGATCCTTTCTGCCATCGATGCTATCATACACTCATACATGATACAATTTTTATCTAGTACTGTTGTACAGCCCAAGGCTTGAAAATCCCTTGTAGGCAAATACTGTGGCTCTACACGGAAACAAAAGGAACCCAGATCTGAACTCAAGCCCAACCCTAGAGAAGCCAGCACAACCATGTCCAGTAACTGGGCGATGCTTGCCTTTTGTAGTGATGGGCATGAGCGCGTTAGCATGTTAAAAAACACACTAGCAGAAACAGGATTATCAACGTTATGGCCTCTGGGAGGTTTCAGGTTGTGCTACTCGTGCAGGGAAGCCGTCGGGCAGCACACCTGTGTGCAAAGCATCTCATGCTCTAGTTGGGTTTTCTCATGGGACTCAACTACTGAGGGGCTCACTGGACTCGGAACTCGGGTGCAGCGCAGAAACCGGTGAATCGGTGGAAACAAACGACTAAACGAATGCAGATGCGATTTTTAAGGAACAAGCAAGATAATGTCGAGGGATCTCCTTCGTTCCTGCTACTGATAAGTTAGAGCAAAGGGCCGCTGCAATGCATTCGTGAACCGAGCCAAAATTCAAAATGTTTGGTTGGGATCGGACAGCAAACTGACATGGTCCCAACAGAGGAGCTCCGCGAGGACAGAGATTGAAGAGGTTAAACTCTCGGAGCAGCTGTGGCAAGAACTGAAGAACGGGGACCAGCCTCCCAAGCTTCCATCAGTCGTTCGTTCGTTGTTTAGGGCAGTCCCAACGCTGGTTTCCTAAGGTAGTGTCTAAGGTGCCATCAGCAAGACACTCATGTTAGAAACTATAGTCTCCGATGCAGGGTTTCTTCACATAATTTTATACTGTTTCTCTCTGCTATAGCTATCGTCGTCTCCCTCCCTCCTCTCCCGATCCTCTCTCTCTTCCCCGTCTTCCCATCGATCTCTCCCTCCTCTCTGTTCTAGCAAGCAAACAGCCAAATCAATAAATCAGATTTCCATCCCTATTAAATCCAAGCATCCAATCCACCTTTGCAGCAACAGCTCTTGTTTTCTCCAAATCCAATCCATCCAGGAAGCAATCGATAGAGAGCAAGCGCTCCTATCTGCTTGAGATGCAAGAAGCATCTCAATCTTCTCCAAATCAGCACATGTTACGAGCTCGCTCATGGGCGTCCGACGGCAGCACTTCAGCAAGACTCGCGTAATAGCAGGCAGCAAGGTACATGCGGGTGATGGCTCAGAGAGATCATCAGCAAGCTTAGCTCGCGCGCGGCCGTAGTCGAGGCAGGCTCTGCTGGAATTTTAGTGGGTTTGGCCATTAACAATAAGTTTGGTAAATCTTAAGGCTACGTATGGAAGAGGATAGAGGCAAATTTAGTCTCACCTTGATAGCGGAGGAGAGTGATAGCGGTTGGCTTTTATATATATATATATATACATATATATATACATATATATATATATATATATATGATCCAACGGCCTACACCAAAAATATATCAAAACGCTAGAGTTTTGCCTCTTCTCGCTACTGCGCCGTCGCTGTAGCCTTTTCCATCCCGAGCACTAACATGCACCGGCAAACGGGAGAGTAGGTCTCTGGAACGCTTCGTCTTTGGAATCCTGCACCGGAAGAGAACAAATAAGGTTTTTGAAAGCATTTCGCGCGACTACTCAAGGTCTTCACCACAACGCATCTTCCACCCAACTTCGTCGCATCACGGGCTAACCGCCTTCGTCGTCTCCAGTAGCGGCGGGTTCGTCGTCGTGAGCCCTCCAGCCAATACTTAGTACGTGTTCTGTGATCTGATCTACTTCTTAAGCATATACCCTAAGGTCCTGGCTATGCTATTTATGTTGTCTAGTATATTAGATCTATGCATGCTAATTTATGTGATCATCAAGATTTATTTTATACGGAATTTAATACTGCAATTGCCTATATTCTTACCAATCCAAAAATCTTATTATACGCAATCAGTTGTGTCGGAGGAAATCTCCAGCCGGGTGGCAGAATGCACCCGCCTAATCTTAGTTTAGGATGAGTTTGGGGAAGTCAAGGAGCGCAAGATCAAGAGGCCAATGAACACGGGGGACACACAAGGATTTAGAGTGGTTAGGCCGCCGAAGCGTAAAATCCTACGTCCACTTGTGTGCTGTATTGCTTGTAAAAGCTTAGAGCTGTGGAGCGAGCTCGAGAGCTTGAGACCTTAGAGAACTTGGACTAGTTCGACTTTCGAGAGCCTGTGTTCTAACGTGCGCGCTCTCCCTTTTATAGGCTCAAGGGGAGCGCGTACACTGGGGGGAGCCCCGACAGGTGGGTCCGGTGACCTATTAAATAATGTACACACACTGGAGCCTTTAACGCCAAGATACAAAGATCTTCCTTCCTGTAGCTCTCTCGATCGAGAAGTTGATGTGCGTACACACAACCAGGGTGTGTGCCGCCTTACCGGCACAGTGCCTGCTGTCAGTGACATGCACAATGGAAGACGTGCTGTCACTGTTGGGTCGATTCCCACTGACAGACGAAGGGGCTATGTTGACCCGCTGCACCGTAGCCTCTGCGCACACTGTAGCAGCGCACGCCGCAGATCTCCTGCAGCAGATCATAATTACCCTTTGCTCATGCGCGCGGCGCTGTGATGTGACTATACGCCGCCTGCCCGCGCCCGCAGCGCGGTGATGTGACGCGCTGCCTCGGTAACAGGTGGGCTTACCGTGGTGTCAGCACACCTGCCCGACGTGTCCGTGGACAGCCCACACCTTGACCCGGGCAGGCACACCCCACCTACCCGCACTTAATGCGGTAGTTGGGCTGGCGCCCCGCAGAAGGCTAGCTGCCACCGGACACGTGACAGAGTTGGCTTAGCAGCCGCCTCCTCAAAGGCTCGTGGCGGCACCGGACCTCCTCCTAGGGGGGAAGGAAGGTCCGGGCCCCCGAGGCCGGCCCGGGTGCATAGGCCCCCAGGGGGTCTGGCTCCCACACGTGGTGGCACCGGACCCCCCGCGGGGGGTCCGGGTCCATGGAGGCCATTCCTAAGCAACCTGTCCTTGTGGGTACGTGGGGGCACCGGACTTGTAAGAGCATGAGGGAAGGTCCGGAGACCATGCCCCCAGCTGTCAGGCCCGGGCCGTACGCCCCGTCACCCAAAGGCATAGGGCGAGGTTACGGATAACCTTGCGTCCATCGGGTTGGACACCCTGGCGAACGAGGCCGCCGGACATGCAGATCTCCTCGCAGCGGACCACCATGACCTCCTGCCGTTGAGCAGCTCCTTAGCGATGATCGAGGAAAGGCGGCTAAGCATATGGTGGCCCGCGTCCACCACGATGCGCTTGGCGCACATGCCGGAGCTGGACACCCAAGCAGGAGGTACCCCTGTCCGTATGTACCGACAGAGGCCCCCGGGCCCACCTCGGGTGAGGAACGAACCCGCAGGTGGGGCCACATCCCAGCGTTGCGCCGGGTGGACAGCTTGCGTCCGCAGTAAAGGGGCAAGAAAGACCTTTCCCCCTCGGCGAGATCCCCGAGGGGGCCCGCGTTCTACGCGCCTGACGGTTCAGCTTCTTATCTTATTTGAGCCTGTCCCACAGCACTGGCGGTTCGGATTCCACATTTTCCCCCCGCCTCCAGCGACCGCTCCCTTGACTGGCAAGCCTGGGCCCACCAATCATAGAGGGTGAGAGGCGGGGGCCTGGTGCGAGCGACCCTTCGGCTTCTGCTCGGTCTTCGTGGAGTTCGAAAGGGTGTGCAGTTTTACTTAAAAGGATGCGCCGCAGAGATCGGCAATCTTTTCGTACTTGCCTTGTCCAGACGCCGCAGCGCCCCTTCATCTCCACTTGCAGATTTGCGATCTGCATTTTGCGCCCGGCGTTTCTTCCTCTTCCTGCTCCCTTGCAATCCATCCCCTCACAACCGCAGCAACCACCGCCACGTCTTTGCTTCGTCAACCCCGCCGCTTTCAGCGCCAGGGCCAGCTTGACACGGTGCGCCACCTCCTGGGGTGGACCACGCGGAGCTCGCTGGGAAGATTCGGGCAGGCTCGAGCTCCCTCAACGACCTGGTCGCGGGGGAGTTCGTCCTCTTCAACTCGTACATCACTTGCAGGCTGGTGCCATCAATCTCCTCTTTCTTCCTCCTGCTCCTGGAGGAGTTCGGCCTTCAGCTCCAGCACCTCACTCCCCACTCCATCCTCCTCGTGGCCATCTTCGCCCACCTCATGGAGATGTTCGTGGGGGGTCTGTCCTTGCATCACCATCTTCAGGCATTTCTATGCTCTAGTTGGCACAGGGAGGAGCAAACGCGAGATCGACGCCTACTACTTCCAGCTCCGGCACGGGATGTCCGGCTCCTACATGACCGACGCCAACGACCGCCTCGAGCTGCCAACGGAAGGGCACCTCAGCGACCGCAGCTGCTGGAAGGCCAGGCCGACCTTGCCGGCGGAGCTCGATCCAGTGCTGGACCGAGTCAAAACCCTGGCGAGGGGTGGCCTGACGTCCATGATGGTGCTGGGTGACTTCCTGAGGTGCCGCATCGCTCCCCTGCAATAGCGGTCCAGGATGGCCTGTATGTTCACCGGGGTGAACGACTACTACAGGATCGTACGCAGGGCCGGCACAGATCTGTCCGGTGCGGAGCTGGAGGCCTCGATCCGGGTGATGACCGGCGAGACGTACACCCCGGAGTCACTAGTACTCTCGAGGGGGATCAAGACCCTGTGCGAGGACCAGGCAATGCGGACGGCGGTCCTGGTGTCGATGCCGACTCTCGACGAGGGCGGCCTGGCGGTCCGGCAGGTGGAAGGCGATCCCAATCGCTGGATTCGGATCCCCAGTACCTCACCCGACAGCTAGCAGCGCGCCGACCAAGGCCCCAGAGAGTCCTGCCATGGAGGTCCGGCCCTCGCCGGGAAAGGGAAAAGGAAGGAGCAGGAGTCGGAGCTCCGCCGCAAGTACAACGTGGGCTCCATCCCGATCCGGAAGGATGATGAGGTGCGGGGAGCGGCCACCACCCGGAGCAGCCAGGACCACGAGGAGGCCAGGTCACGGAGGCTCCGTCACGGCAACGGAACCTTCGTGGGGGAGCCGGCCCCCAAGCGCCAGAAGACGGCGGAGTCAGGGGGGGCAGAGCAACTCCTAGGCTCCACCACCCCCGCCGCAACGCCAGCAGCCTCAGGGGAAGCCGGAGGAGGCGAGGTGGTCTCTGCTGTAGGATCAACCACCATCGCTGCCGCCAACACAGCAACGCCAGGCAACGCCGCCAGCACCTCCAACCTAGCGAGAGCCGCAGGTCCCGCCTCCACCGCCAGCGACGCCTTCAGCGAGAAGGCCCCACCAGTCGATCGGGGCATCCTCCTCAGGAAGGAAGGATACCCCGATCACTGGGGGAGAATGGGTGGTGGACGGCTTCACGTGGGTGGCATCTCCTCATGCTTTTCTTTGTTCCATTTAATTTCTGCATACTCACCTTATTGATGCGTACCAAGACTACTTGCCCTCCCGTGACCACCGCATCTTCCGGCGAATCACCGGCCGGGGGTTCCGGCCCCCAGCCAGCTTCATCCACCTCTGCCGGAAGACCGATGACAAACCAGCAGCACCACCGTCCCCACTTGCATTGGTAGGGGCCCGACCCGGAGGTCCGGAGCACGAAGCCGCACCCCGGAAGATTGAGACTGCATCCCAGGGGGACGAGAACGCACCTCAGGGTGAGGCAGCCCCTTCCGTCGCAGCAGGCGAAGAGCCAGCTGCAGAGGAGGCTGCGGCAACGGTGGAGGCAACCACAGCGGAGGTCGCAGAGGCCCCCGACCCCGACCCGCAGCCCGCACAGGAGGATGCGCCAGAGGTGGTGTACGGGAGGCGCCTCCTCCCAAAGCCAGTGAAGGTTCGATTCCCCCGCCTCATGGTTAAGGCCCAACGGGAGATGGAAGAAATGGAGGCGGGCCTCCGGCAGGAGTGGGAGGAGTTGGAGGTAGAGCGCCACCGACTTGCCGACTGGGAACACTGCCTGGGGGAACGCATCGAAGCAGTTACCTCCTGCAATGCCGAGATGTGAGCCCAGCTTGAGCAGGAGCGTGATGTCCTGCATGAGAAGATGCGCAGGACCCTCAACCGAGAGGTGGCAGTTGCCCAGCGGGAGAAGGCGGTCGTCCGGCGGGAGAAGGCGGCGATCGAGAGGGACCTGGAGGTGGAGGAGAAGGTGAAGGCCGCTCGTGACGTGATCAACCATGCCAAGGCTGCGGCGAAGATGATTGACGAGCAGCGAGCCGACCTCCAGGAACAGGAGCTGGCCGTGGCGAAGGAGAGAGCTAGCCTTTCCGCAAGCCGGGTAGACCTGGTGACCCAGGCCCAAGACCTCAAGGAGCAGGAGGCGGCTCTCCAGGAGAGAGAGATGGCCTTCCATGAGAGGGAGGCCAAGATGGAGGAACTCCTGGCGGAGCGGAGCGCCGGGATCGAACGGGTTGTGAAGTGGGTCGGCGAAGCGAACCCCACCCTGGATACCCTCGGGCTAAGTCCCATCCAGGTTGCAGAGGCCCCTCCTTCACTTGGCGCCGTCCTTCCAGCGCTGGACTCCGCCGCAGAGCGATTGCTACGCATAGAGTCCACCGTCCTCGAGCGCCTGGAGACCAAAGGGCGAGTGGTTGCCCGGGCGATGGTCGAGTACATCCTCACCTGCTTCCGGAGCCACGACCCCGCCATTCTGCTTACCCCGATCCTGGTTGGTCCCGTACCAGAAATGGTGGCCGTTGCTCGGGAAGGAGTGCAAGAGGCGGTGGAGATCGTGGTGTCCCCCATCAAGCGCCGCGCTAGGCTGGACCTGCCAACGGAAGCGACCCCTTCGGACCACCAATAGAATAGGAGTAGTTTTTTGTATATTGTAAATAATGTAATGTTTTTGCATATGATAAGCAAACTTAACTGTTTTTGCGAGAAAAACTTAGCCGTTTTTCCAATTTCCTATCCTGTCATGTGGTTTTGGACCTGCCGAGGTCCCTTGGCCCCCTGGGAGGTTGTCGCGATGAATCGGGACTAGCTACCATTAAAACGAGGTGTAACCCTGCATATGACTTTGAATCGTTGCTTAGCAATCGTACCCACGGGGTCCCGGACCTTGCCGGCAAGGGTCCTTTGAGATGCATAGCGAATCAGAGCACCAGGACCTGGGTTCAAGGATTGAAGGGGTCCAGGCTTCTGGATCCGTGGTTTGAGGTACTATGATGCTTATCCTAGGGAGGTAGAGCGTGTAGGCTTAGGGTACGAAACCAGGCTAAGCGGCTACACAACTCTGGACCCCGCAGAGGACAAGTACGTTTCCCTAAAGCCAGTCCCCGGAAGGCCGGACCCTTCCTTCCTGTGAAGCAGAGGTCCTAGATGGAGACACACGTAGCAACTCAAAGCGGGCCTCGGGCTCGGCATGGGGATTCAGGACCACGTGGGGGTTAGCGTAAGGAAAAAACCGGATAGCATAAATCTTAAAGACATACTGAGAATAAATTTTTCCTTAATAAATTGGTACAGATAGGACGTGCATTGGACGCCGGGGGCTGGGTTTACGAGGATGGACCTCCACCGCCCTGGTCCGCTTTGGGATGCTACCATTTACAAAGGAAATTTTTTTCTCTCAGCTAGGCCTCTAAGGGTAGAACTTACGGAGGTGCTCAATGTTCCACGGGTTGGGTAATTGCATGCCTTCCTCCGTAGCTAAGCGAACTGATCCGGGCCGGCACACTTTTGTCACCTTGAAGGGGCCCTCCCAGCTAGGGGAGAGCTTGTGGAGCCCTTCTCGGTTCAGGATTCGCTGCAGGACTAGGTCCCCGACTCGGAGCTCCCTACTATGCACGAACCGCTGATGGTAACGCCGGAGCGCTTGGTTGTACCGTGCATTTCGGACTGCTGCTCACCATCTTCGCTCGTCGACGAGGTCTACATCTTGGCGATGCTGCCACTCTTGCAATTCCTCATCGAAGGCCTGGACTCATAGTGAGCCCATGGTGATCTCCGGGGGAAGGCATGCTTCGGCCCCGTAGACCAAGAAGAAAGGGGTCTCCCCGGTTGCTCGGCTGGGTGTGGTCCGGTTCCCCCGTAGTACGCTTGGAAGCTGGTCAATCCACCTTGCACCATGTTTCTCAAGATTGTTGTAGGTGCGGATTTTGAGCCCCCTGAGTATCTCGGCATTAGCCTGCTCAACCTGGCCATTGCTTCTGGGATGTGCTACAGAAGCAAAACAGAGCTAGATGCCGATGTCCTCACAGTACTCTTGAAAGTACTGTCTCTTGAACTGGGTGCCGTTGTTAGTGATGATTCGGTTAGGGACCCTGAACCTGCACACAATTGACTTGAGGAACACAGTTGCTGATGCCTTGGTGATGTTGACCACAGGAGTTCCTTCCAACCACTTAGTGAATTTGTCAATGGCAACATAGAGGTACCGGTACCTGCCGACGGCCTTGGGGAAAGGTCCCAAGATATCCAACCCCTATACGGCGAAAGGCCAAGAGGGTGGAATCATCTGCAGAGACTGAGCTAGAGTGTGTATCTGCTTTGCATGAAACTGACAAGCCTTGCGGGACCTTACCAGCTCAGCTGCATCCTGGAGTGCTGTTGGCCAGTAAAAGCCATGCCGGAAGGCTTTACCTACCACCGTGCGGGATGAAGAGTGACCTCCACACTCGCCTCCATGGATCTCTGCGAGCAAGTCACAGCCCTCTTCCCGAGTAATGCACTGCATGAGGATGCCATGGCGCCGCAGCGGTAGAGATCCCCTTCTACCACCACGTATCGCTTAGCCAACCGCACTATGCGCTCAGCAGATGCTTGGTCTTCAGGAAGGAAATTATCTTTCAGGTAGTCCCAGATCTCGGAGATCCATGCATCGGGACCTTCCTCAGAAGCTGGGTGCGGCTACTCGAGGTCTTCGGGACCCTCGAGGGTGCACACAACCCTTGGTGGGTTCCACGGATGGAGCGCGACCGGGATTGCTAGCTTCGAGGTGCTAGTCTGACCCCCTTCGCCCAGTCCGACAGGCTAGGCGGAAGGCTTCAGCAGTCATCTTTGGAAGACACCCTCCAGCACGGGTGCCTGAGTTGATGCCTTCACGGAGAGTGCATCTGCCGCTGAGTTGCCCTCACGTGGAACGTGTTGTTGTTCCAATGCATCGAAGTCCTTCTCCAGCTTCCTCATGTGGATGAGGTATGCTGCGAGCTGGGGATTGTTACAGCAACACTCCCCCCGGACTTGTCTACTAACGAGTTGGGAGTCTCCTTTGACCAGGAGCTCCCGGACCCCTAGGGATAGGGCCAACGTAAGCCCGAAGATCAAGGCCTCATACTCCGCCATGTTGTTGGTGGCCTCAAAGTCAAGGAGCACCATGTACTTGACTTGTTCGCCACTTGGGTCGATGAGGATCACGCTAGCTAGAGCCTTCTTGTTACGTGTGGACCTGTCGAAGAAAAACGTCCAGTGGGGTCCGGTGAACGCCGAAGCCCGGACTCCCGGAGGTGGGGGGTCCAAACCATGGTCGGGACCCCCTGGGATGCTTGGTGTTGGAGTCCACTCCGCAACGAAGTCGGCGAGGACCTGGCTCTTGATGGCGTGGTGGGGCTGGAAGTCGAGTTGAAATCCAGCGAGCTCTGCGACCCACTTGGCGATGTTGCCCGTGGCATATTGGAATTGTGGAGGATGGCCCTCAAAGGGTAAGAGGTCACCACCACAATCTTGTGGGCCTGGAAATAATGGCGGAGCTTCCGGGATGCAATGAGTATAGCATAAAGGAGCTTATGCGTCTCAGGATACCTGGCCTTTGCCTCATGCAGGACCTCGCTGACGTAGTAGACCGGCATCTGGACGGTCTTGACTTTGCCAGCGAGACTGGGTCCTTCTCCCTGAGCTGGGGACTCACTGGACCCCAGATTTTCTGGTTGTTCCCTGGGTCGGGACCCGGCCGGACCACCCAAAGCAAGGTCGGTTGTCACTTTGGTGGAGGCCGGACCTCCACCTCCATGCTGATCACTTCAGTCATCGCTGCAAGGTACAGAAACAGCATCTCACCTGGGTCCGGGGCTACCAGGACCGGCAGGGAGGTGAGGTACTGCTTCATCTCCTGGAAGTCTTGTTCTGCCTCTTCAGTCCATGTGAATTGACCGGACCCCCTCATTAGCCTGAAGAAGGGGAGGGCCCTCTCCGCCAGCCTTGTGATGAAGCGGCTAAGGGCTGCAAGGGACCCCGTCAACCTCTGCACGTCCTTGAGATGTGCAGGGGGTCTCATTGCCTCGATTGCCCGGATCTTATCCGGGTTCACTTTGATCCCCCGGTGTGACACTAGGAAACCAAGAAGCTTCCCCGCTGAAACGCCAAAGACACATTTCTCGGGGTTAAGCTTCGTGGAGGTTGCACGTAGCTTGTCGAAGACTTGAGCTAAATTTTCTAGCAGGGAATTCGATTCTCTAGTCTTGACAATGATGTGATCAACATACACCTCAACTATGTCTTTAACCAAATCACCTAATGTGATGTTCATTGCACGAGCAAAGGTGGGTAGAGCATTAAGTAGTCCATATGGCATTACAACATAGCAATAAAGACCATCCACTGTTACAAAAGCTGTATGCTTCCTATCATCCTTAGCCATTTTGATTTGATGAAAACCAGAATAGGTGTCTATGAAGGACAGCAAGTCACACCCGGAGGTGGAGTCTACAATTTGATCTATTCGAGGAAGTGGATAGGGGTCTTTTGGACATTTCTTATTGAGGTTTGTGTAGTCGATGCACATCCAAAACTTTCCATTAGCCTTTGGGACGACGACCGGATTGGCCAACCACACAAGGTGGTAGACCTCTTCGATGAATCTAGCCTGCTGCAGCTTGTGGACCTCTTCACGGATGAAGTTCTGCCGCTCGATGGACTGCTTTCGTGGCTTTTGCTGCACCGGCTCGGCGTCAGGGTGGATCTTCAGATGGTGCTCAATCACCTCCCTGGGAATCCTGGGCATCTGTGATGGTTCCCAGGCGAACACATCGATGTTTGCTTGGAGGAAGGCGATGAGCGCGCTTTCCTATTTCTCTCCCAGGTTCCCACCGATGCGGGTGGTCCGGGAGGTCTCTGCTCCGACCTAGATGGTCTTCATGGGAACATTGTCCGTATTAGACGGATGGACCTTGGGTGCCTTGGTTGGCACCCCGGCGCGTGACGGCGAGGGGTTGGACCCTTCTACGCCGGCAGTGGAGGCAAGACCCGCTGCCATCGCATGCAGCTTCTCTACCACCACCACCGCAGCGGTCCGGTCACCCTGCACGGTGAGAACTCGTGCAAGGGACGACATCTTGAGGACCAAGTACCCATAATGGGCAGCGACCATGAACCGGTACAGAGCCGGTCTGCCAATGATGGCATTGAAAGGGAGGTTCACTTCCTCAACTTCGAACTGTACATTCTCTGTGCGGAAGTTCACCTCCATCCCGAATGTGACCGGTAAGGAGATGGTCCCCACCGGGTAGATGGGACCAGGGCCCACTCCGGAGAATGGACGAGACGGGGCCAACTTGGACTCCGGAATCTGCAGGTGTTTGAACGCTGCATAGTTGATGACACTGAGGCCGGCGCCTCCGTCGATCAGCACGTGGTGTAGCCTGGTGTTGGCAATGGTGGGGGCAGTGACAAGTGGTAGCACCCCGGCCCCCACCATGTGTGACATTCAGGTAATTAGAAATATAGACACTAGATTCTAATGTGGAAAGTATATGCTTGCTATGGTGTATGTGTGTAGTACAAAGGAATAGGGGTATAACTGTAATTTTGTAAAATATAGGCCCTTTAGTAATAATTGGGTAAGAATGGGAGATAGTATTAAAACCTAGGAAAAATGTGACACTAGGTGTCAAATTTATATCACCATAGGAAAGAAAGTGCAAAAGATGAGTTGAATTCTATGAAAAAAATGGGTCTTTGTATGAAGACAGGGACCTAGATGTGATTAGAACAAAAACCATGGGTCCTTTTATGTAAAATAGTTGAAATATAAGAGTAACTTTCAAATTTACTTAGGGCCAAAATGTAAGAATGCAAGTCATCATGACATCACAGGAAAACTTGTAAACATACCCAAAATTACATCAAATCCATCTTGGTAAGGACAAAAGTAATTCAAATTCCACCTTTACTCAAAATTTAACATGTAAAGCTGTAAAATTTAGCTTTTTGAACTTGAGCCCTAAAACAATATTTTAGAGTTTGAAAAACTCTCCAACTTTCATTTTGGGCATTTCCTCATTAGACCTCTACATCAGTGGAAAATCTTAGTTTACCGAGAAGTGCCTAGAATTTTTGGGATTTCCAAATAGGCCCCCGGACCCCTCCCCTCTCTTCTTCTTCCTCGAGCACGTGCTGCCCTGCTTTGTTTCCCCTGCCGCCGGCGCAGTGCGTCGCCCCTGGTCGCCGCTCTGCCGCCGCCGCCGCTCCACCTCCTGCTGGATCGACTTCCACGCATCGCCTCTCCCTATCTCGGCTCTGCTCCCCTTCCCTGCTGCCCTCCTCCGCGCGCGCCACGGCGTCCCGAGCCATCCGCCGGCCGCCACGTTCTGTGCTCGCGCCTACTTCCTCTCCTCTTCTCTTCTGCCCAACAGAACCAGGAGATCACAATGACACTGTTTGCACCTCTTTTCCCCTTGCCGTGCACACCCCGAGCTCCAATCGCCTTCGCTGCCCGCTCCTTCTCTCCGGTGAGCCACGGGTCACCGTGGACAGCCACCACCGAGCGCCCATTGCTCTCACTGACCCCCTAGAAAGCTTCCCCAAGCTCTGCTCGTGCTTCCCAGCCCCTAGCCGCCCTCCAATTTTGGCCGAAGCACGGTCGCCGCCGACCACCGTCTGCCGCCGCCTCCTGCTCACCGTGGGCAGCCCACCTCCGCCATCCCCGCACCACAACAACCCTTTAACTAGCACCACATCGACCCCGTGAAGCTCTATGACCCTTCAATCGATCCCTTTGTGCACCACACCAGCTTCCCGATGAGTGCCGGCGATCTCCACCCGCCGCTGCTTTCTGTTCGCCGTGGGACGCCTCTCTCCGACCCTCCTCGACCCCAATTGCCTCTACCCCGAGCTTCTCCACACTGCCCTGAAGCTCCTCGACTTCTTCCTCGCCACCCCCAACCACCGGAGCACCACCCCCGCCGATCACCTCTGCCGCCGGCCGCACTGCCCTCGTCACGCTGCCACAGCAAGCCACCCCGACCTGATCCCAACCACCCCCAGGTGCGCAAGAACTCAATGATACTTCCCCACCCCTCCACCCTCGCCGCCGGCGATCGCCGTCGTCGGAACCGGCCAGTCAAACTCCTGCCCTCTCTCTGACCACAGCCAAGGACCACGGGTGGGAAGAATCAAAAGCCCGAGGGGCTGTCTGCAAAGAGTGTGACTCATAGGAATAGTGCCCTAAGGACCCCCTTGTGTAATTTTTATTGCAGACTTTGAAATTCCATATCAATTCAAGGAAAAACCATAAAAATGCAAACTAAAATTTGTTGGAATCCTTATTTTAAGATCTACATCTTTCATTATAAGTTAACTTTCAGTTTCTGAGTGGTTTGTGCTCTAATTTAAATACTAAGTTTAAGTAGTTCTAGGCTAAGAAAATGCATAATAAATACCAGAAAAATGGTAAAAATGTAAACTCAATTGTGTTAGTTTTGCTTTGACATGTAGGACTTAGGAAAAATAATTAACCTACTGTTTGTATAATATTTTCATAAAGTATAAGTTTAATTATGAATAATATCTATTTAACCTTGAATATTTAATATCTATGTATTTAAATGTTCAAAAATCATGAAATATTTTGAGGTATTGTTCTTAAGTAGTGTAACCTGTTCCTAAATTCTCAACCTAAGATCAGGTGTAAAACAACCAAAAAAAAGAACATGCTACGATAATGTTATATCTAAATAAAATAAGTCCATAGTTAAGTAATAACCTAGGGTTAGTATAAATAATTAGCAAAGAAAATAGATAAAGTTATTAAATATAATTAGTTTAAATATTTAAAACTAACTCAACATGTTACCTCATGCAATTAGTTAAATATTTAGGGTAACCAAACCTGTTGCTTGATGTAATTAGGTAAAATGGTTAATACCCGATAAATGACTGCCCAGTAGAGAAGTAAATGATATGTGCAATAAGTAAATTATATTTTATATTGGATTGCAACTTTATCATGAACTAAAATGAAAGTACATGCAATCATTAACCTACTTCTTTGCATATCATATAGACTCGACGACCCTCGCCGACGGAGACTACGAATTGATCCCGGAACAAGAAGTAGAACTTTCTGAGGACCTCGGAAACACCGTCGGAAATCTAACTGAAACTCCGAACCAAAGTTTGGAAAACTTTGACGTTCCTACCCCCAACCCCACTCAAGAAGGCAAGCCCCGGACATAACCCTTACTTATTTACACTGCAATCTATATTATTTATACCTATCTATGCATTACGTTCTTAGGAATTATTTGGGAAACTCTAGTTGCATTTTCCTAGGAACCAATGTATTGAATATTAGCACTTGAGTTCGAATAGTCGCTATGCTAATAGGACCGGTAGAAGTCGGGTGATTTCCTGTCACTCGCGCGATATAGGAGTTGCAATGTTTACATTCCTATAATCACTATAAGGATGACGGACGGGATTTAAGTGAGGTATCATGGTTGAGATGATACCCCATCTGTGTTGATGAATTTGATAAGATCGCAGTGTGTGGTAGCGGTGGTTAAGTGTTTGAAAGTACTAGCCACATACCGCGAAATATGGTAAGCGGTAAGCCTAGTAACCAATCGGCCCGAGGAGTGGACATACCTCCCACCACTCGTATTTGGTTTTTCCTGTTACTTGATTCGACGTGTGGGAATACGTGTTGCCGGGCAACCAGGAGTACGGTCGTGTAGTCGCTCTACAGACGTACGTCCTGCACATTGGATGTGCGTATGGTCCTGCAGTCGCTTGTGGTGGATCTGATCCACGAGTCGGAATGAAAGGCAAACGGTTGCTTCGGAATCATCATTGGATGTTCCAAGCGTGTGAGTTAGGTGTACCCTTGCAAGGCTGAAATTCGATTCAGGAATCGTCCGTTTCTCGCGGAGATTGAGACTGCTTGATCTCTTTGCCACATAGAGTAACAAGAGCAATGTATGATTATCAAAGATGATGTTTGGCTAAACAGTCTACCATGCTTGAATAGTTATAGGTGCTTATCTAGAATGAATAATCGCCTAGAACTTGAAAGCTAAAATTTGAAATTAAGGATCTACTCTTTGTTGCTTTTCAGCTGAAAACTTTACTCAAAACCCGAAAAGCCGTCGTAAGTCTAGTTACATGGCTAAGTATACCATGAACGGGTAAGCCTTGCTGAGTATTAGAATACTCAGTCTTGTCTTGTGACTTTTTGTTCAGGTAATCCCCCTGACGGTTCTGCTCAGCCTATGCTGTGGCCTTACCCTCTATCCGATGGTTGGTCCGTGGAGTGGGACCCGTCCCCGGCCAACACAGATCCCTCCGAGTGATATCATGCCAGGGCTAGCATGATATCTGAACTGGCGACGTGTCCAATGCCTGTATTTTAAACTCCGCTGCCATGACTTGAAACTTAAAACTGTTTTGTAATAATTTCCATCAGTTGGGAACTGATGTTACTTTTAAACACTCATGTAATATATCTTCCTGTGCTATAAAATGTGATGGCAATTGTATCTTTGGACTCGCCTTCGTGCGAGGTAACTTGTTTGATCCTGCATTCGGTGGTTTATCGGGACGTTACCCGATAGGCCAAGGGATTATACCGTTTGAAGCACATTGGAGCCCTCAAGAGTGGTCTCGCGTACTTGAGCCGGTGTAATTCAGGTTGGTTCTGCCACACCATGTTTTTCGAGTAGTCGGATGGCCGAAGGAAATGGTGGTGCTCCTCCACTGCTGGTGGGGCGCCGCCTTCGGCGTCCCTAGTTTCACCGAGAAAACTTCTCGACGAAGGGTCTTGAAGTCCCTCCGGGAGACGAGCTCCGAGCTGCCACCGTACATAACGTACAACTTTTTGCAGCACTCGTCCCCACCAGACTCAGAGTCGGACAGGTGGAAGAGACCCGTAAGGTCCTTCTTTGGGGCTTGATACCCCAACTCCCTCTCCGCCGCTGCAGTGCCGGCATCAGAGACCTTCTCTTTTCCGGATCACCGCGGTGGGGAAGAGCCATCCCTGGACGCCTGCTCACACCTCTTGCTGAGGCGCTCTGCAAGTTTCTGGATCTCGCAGCATTCAGTGGTGCTGTGGCGAGCCCCGGGATGAAGAGGACACGACCCAGGGTCGGTACACTATTGGCGCGAGCGTTTGCCACGCGAGTTCTAGACCCCGGGCGCTGCCGCCGCAGCGATCGGACCAGCTTGCGGCCTATTGATGCCACGGTTCTTCTTAATCTTCTTCTTGCCGCTGCCTAGGGTAGCGACACTGGAGCCCCCCATCTGGGCAGGCCCTCCTTGCGGGAATGAGTGCCACGCTTGGCCCTCTGCAGCCCTTGCACATTTGTCCGCCAAGGCGAACAAGGTGGTGTTCCACCTGGTGCGTCGCCAGCTTCTCCAGCATCTTCTCGTCACGGACCCCCTAACGGAAAGCTGTGATAATAGATGCATCGGAAATACATGGAAAAGTTCCACGCACCTTGGTGAAGCGGGAGATGAAGGCTCGGAGGGTTTCCCCGGGCTGTTGCCTCATAGCGTGGAGGTGGGCCTCCACACCATGTTGCTGGTACACGCTGGTGAAGTCTATCGTGAACTGCGTGCAGAGCTCACCCCAGGATTGGATGGATCCTGGAGTGAGGTTCATGAGCCATGTCCGGGCTGGCCCGATCAAGGCTACATGAAAGTAACTTGCCATTACGGCTTCGTTACCCCCTGCCGCCATGATGGAGATGATGTAGACCACATGCTCGGCCTCGAGGTTCCGACCCTAGATGCTGAGCCGGCGCACGCGCACCCGCTCGATGGTGACGCGGGCATCCTCCCCCGCACGTCTATGGTTGAGCTCTGCCCGTAGGTCTTCGGTCCGTGCACTCTTCACTGATGGGGAGTGCACAGAGTCGGATGCGCCGCCTTGGCGACGTCGCTGCCTGGACACAGACCCCCCTGCCGAGTTTGGGGTGACCTGTGCCAGGTTGAGGAGGTGGTCAACGTGGTCACGCCATTGCCTCAGTGCATCGGGTGAGGCTGCCACGTCTGGCGGGTTGTGGAGCAGCTCCCTGGCCACCATCAACGGCCCATTTTGGGAGGGCTGCGACAGGACCCTGGAGACCTGCCGCGGAGCACCCTGCAGCGCACCGGGCGCCACCACCCTGGATGGAGGACGGCGGGAGGCAAGCGGCGCGGATGATGCCACTTCCTCCCCCATCGGATGGTCATGGAGCTCAGCTAACTGAGGCATTGTGACCAAGGGCCTTGATCTTGTGCAAACCAAACCTACCCCCTACCTGGCGCTCCAAATGTCGGAAGAAATCTCCAGCCGGGTGGCGGAATGCACCCGCCTAATCCTAGTTTAGGATGAGTTTGGGGGAGTCAAGGAGCGCAAGATCAAAAGGCCAATGAACACGGGGGACACACAAGGATTTAGAGTGGTTCAGGCCGCCGGAGCGTAAAACCCTACGTCCACTTGTGTGCTGTATTGCTTGTAAAAGCTTAGAGCTGTGGAGCGAGCTCGAGAGCTTCAGACCTTAGAGAACATGGACTAGTTTGACTTTCGAGAGCCTGTGTTCTAACGTGCACGCTCTCCCTTTTATAGGCTCAAGGGGAGCGCGTACACTGGGCGGGGCCCCGACAGGTGGGCCCGGCAACCTATTAAATAATGTACACACATTGGAGCCTTTAACGCCAAGATACAGAGATCTTCCTCTCCAGCTCATTCCTATAGCCCTCTCGATCAAGAAGTTGATGTGCGTACCTACATCCAGGGTATGGTCATGTGCCGCCTTACCGGCACAGTGCCTGCTGTCAGTGACATGCACAGTGGAAGACGTGCTGTCACTGTTGGGTCGATTCCCACTGACAGGCGAAGGGGCTATGTTGACCCGCTGCGCCGTAGCCTCTGCGCACACTATAGCTGCGCACGCCGCAGACCTCCTGCAGCAGATCATAATTATCCTTTGCTCATGCGCATCCGTGGTCAGCCCACGCCTTGACCCGGGCACGCACACCCCACCTACCCACACTTAATGCGGTAGTTGGGCTGGCGCCCCGCAGAAGGCTGGCTGCCACCGGACACGTGACAGAGTTGGCTTAGCAGCCGCCTCCTTAGGGGCTCATGGCGGCACTGGACCTCCTCCCCGGGGGGAAGGGAGGTCTGGGCCCCCGAGGCCGGCCCGGGTGCAGAGGCCCCCAGGGGGTCTGGCTCCCACACGTGGCGGCACCGGACCCCCCTCGGGGGGGGGGGTGGGGTTCGAGCCCGTGGAGGCCATTCCTGAGCACCCTATCCTTATGGGTACATGGGGGCGCTAGACCTGTAAGAGCACGAGGGAAGATCCAGAGACCATGCCCCCAGGTGTCAGGCCCGGGCTGTACACCCCGTCACCCAAAGGCATAGGGCGAGGTTACGGATAACCTTGCGTCCATCAGGTTGGACACCCTGGCGGACGAGGCTGTCGGACATGTAGATCTCCTCGCAGCGGACCACCACGACCTCCTGCCGTTGAGCAGCTCCTTGGCGATGATCGAGGAAAGGCGGCCAAGCATGTGGTGGCCCGCGTCCACCACGATGCGCTTGGCGCACACACCGGAGCTGGACACCCAAGCAGGAGGTACCGCTATCCGTATGTACTGACAAGTTTATTTTACAATGGCTGGTTTTGCTGATGCACTGAGGCTGGAAAAATTTTCTGGTGTGCATTTTAAGAGATGCCAAGTCAAGGTCCGTCTCTGGCTGACTGTAATGCATGCATAGGAAGCGAGGCTTTGCGTACCAGCTGGTGAACATTCTCCTAAGGAGAGGAAGAAGTTTATGGATGCCAACAATCTCTTCATGGGCTACGTTATAAGTGTTCTTGCTGATTGTCTGGTTGATGTGTACATGCATATAACAGATGCTAAAGAGCTGTGGGATGCATTGGTTACAAAGTATGATGCGACTGATGCGGGCAGTGAACTGTATACTATGGAGAGCTTTCATGACTTCAGAATGGTGAACAACCATTATGTGGTAGAGCAGGCTCATGAGATATAGATCCTTGTGAAGGAACTCGAACTCCTGAAGTGTGCTTTACCTGACAAGTTTGTGGCTTGATGCATGATTGCAAAGTTGCCCTCCTCATGGGGGAACTTCGCCACATCTCTAAAACATAGGAGACAGGAAATATCAGTTGAAAATCTGATAGCATCTCTTGATCTTGAGGAGAAGTCTCGGGCTATGGATGCTAATGAGAAAGGAGGTGAGGACCACTCCAACGCCAACATGGTGCAGAAGAACCACCCACATAGCAAGAACAAAGGGAAGGCTGTCAACAAACCTATCAAGACTACTATCTTCAAGAAGAAGAAGAAAACTACTTAAGCTACAGGAGCTTGCTACACGTGCGGTGATGGAGGACACCTCGTGAGGGACTGTTCAAACCATGCAAATTGTAAGGAGAAGGCTAGAAATGGATCTGGATCCAAAACTGTGAACACAGTGACCATGAGCAACACTGGAGATGAGTATGTGTTATCGCCATAATTTGACTGGGCCAAGGGATGGGCTGAAAGCAACATGGGCTGAAAGAAATCATCGTAATGGTCTGCAAATCGGCCTCTGTGCGAACATGTCAAGGGCCAGGGTGGCCGTGTATCTAAGGATAGTTTAAAAATAGTAAGTTAGAGATTGTGTTGTAATCAGCTAGGGTTAGTTAGAAAAGATCAAGTCTCCGGACTATATATATGTATCGTGAGATTCAATAAAGGCAGAATCAATCATTCACAACAAACTCTCGGCGCATTGCCACCCCTTCCTCAAGGGCTTTTTCCAGGTAATTGTCATGCTGCTCCGATCATGTTCCACATGGTCGGAGCAGTGTTGCTTTTATCTGTTTATCATTGTGTTTCTCGTACCGAAGCGTTTTCGATGGCGAGCAACACTAGTTATCTTAAACGATTATGATGCTGCATTGGTTTAGAATAGTAAATCCATGTTTTGCTTGCTGCTCGTAATCGTTTAGCTGCTCTTGTACACGATCTCGGGTGCAAGGGCAGCGCCTTGTTCTGTTATCACTTAGTAGACCTAATCTGTTGTGGTAGTTCTTTGTGTTACAAAGAATTGCTTTAATATCTGTATGATTAGGCCCTTCAAACGGGTTGACTATTCCGGCTGCACGTTTGGTGCCTTATGGTAACCTGATGAGGGATTGTTCCAGGAATCGACTTGTTAAGTTGGTTTTTAGGCCTCTCTTCGGATTAGCATATTGTTATCTTTCATGTTTGTTAGGCTTAACCACGCATAGGATGTTCTTGTCATACAGTGAAAGCTCTTACCGTCGCAGATTGGATTGGCTCGGCAATTACAGAACATGCTTTTATTCTTCTATCGGATTCATTTAAAGTGTTCATATGTTTAGTAGATCCGATCTATTAAATGTAGCAATCGGCTTCTCTCAGCCGATTCTGACACGTACCCGAAGGTCCAATCTAGTACAATGATTCCGTCAGCTTCTTTGGCTGATCTGGGGATCGTTGTCAGAGCCGATCATGGCTCGGACTAATGTTTAATTTGGCTGTGTACGCAGGAAAATAGCTGACGAACGGTTTCTACACCTTCCTGATCAGATATAGGTCAGGTGGCACGCCTAGCACTTCACCAAGCCAGGGCGTGTGCCGGACTTCTGGGCCGTTGACCGAGGGACCGGGATCCACCAGCAGTCCCGGAAGCCTCCCGGCTCCTCGTGTTGCCTGTCGCTGCTCGCCGGAGGGTTTTGACCGACAACAGTTTGGTAATTTACCTACTGTCTTTTCAGTATTTCAATCTACTAGCTGGTGGCTTGATACGGGTGCTAATGTCCACATGTGTGCTGACATCTCTATGTATTCTTCTTACAAGGTCACTCGGGGTTCTTTCGTCCTGATGGGGAATGGGTCACATGCTTCTGTTCATGGTGTTGGCATGGTAGATCTAAAGTTTACTTCAGAAAAGATCGTGCACCTAAAAAACGTGCATCACGTCCCATCTATCAACAAGAATCTCGTGAGCGGATCCTGTCGGTGTTTTTCCACCACGCCCACCGAGGCATACCCCCGAGGTGGTGAGTTTGTAGGTAGGGTGTCGCCGAGATTAGGAACTCGAAGGTGCAAAGGAACATAGGGTTTAGACAGGTTCGGACTGCCGAGAGCGTAATATCCTACGTCCTATGTGGTTTGTATTGCCTTTGATGATGATTGTCCCCGAGGGGGTCCTGTCCGCCCTTATATAGTCTGGGGGGGATAGGTTTACATGGAAGTCCTAGTCGGATACAAGTCTAGGAGTCCTACGCGAGTACTTCTCGGGTAGTTTCCTACCGTGTCCGACTAGTTTCACTACTCTACAAGTAATCCTACTGTATTACGAGTAGTTACAACAGATGAAGGGCGTGGGCCATATTGTCACACCCGATTTACAAGGACATAAACCGAGCAATCATATATGCGCCAAGATCAAGTCACGCATATATACAACAGAATTATCAAGTTATCACAACACATATCACGAAATAAAAGCGTATGAATTGTAAATGAATTCTTTATTACAACCGAATCAAGAATTGGTTCAAGGAGTGCGGAAGCATAAAATGAATACATGAAGAACAGGGCGCCACAAGGACGTCGGCTGGGAGACAAACGCCTAGAAATCATCGCGTCCGCTGATGTAATCCTCCAGGTCACCTGGTACTGAGTAGCAGTCGAAGATATCCCAAAGAGAACAGAAGAGTATAGAAAGCAAGTGTGAGTACACAACTTGTACTCAACAAGTATAACACGAATGATGAGGCTCTACGGTTAGCTGACTCAACTGCATTAGCTTTTAATATTGGCAAATTTTATTAAAGCTATTCTCTACAAGTGGATGAATTATCATAACCCAAGTTACATAAATAAATAATTAAAATTTATCATGAGTCTACTGAAAACCAAACCAAACTACCAAAGATAAACCCCACTAATCAGACGGAGGATCTAGGCCGCTCATGACCGTGAGCACGGCTAGTATACCAGTTTTACACTCTCGAGAGGTTGCACAACTTTACCCACAAGTCGTGAGCTACGCTAGTTATTCATCACACTTCCTTAGGTGAGATGTCTAGCAAGCGCACTACGAGACCGTTACAAAGGATCACGTTAGTAAGGTGTAACCGCTAAGGTTTCTGGATCGGCGACGATGGGGCCCACCTCACGGGGGTACAAGCACACAGCACGGACCAAGCCGGAGGAGCAGGGACCATTGAAGCTTACCACCCCTCTTGCCCCGCAAGTAAGTTACTACCAAACCAAAATGACCTAATTAGTAAGTCAAGACCGTCCCATTCCAGTCTTGTGGTTGCGTGGTTGTCCCAGGTTGTCGCTCTATGAACCGGTCCTTATGGAGAGTGGCCAATCAAGCACTAAGCACCGTGCCGGCCCCCTAAACCAGGTTTCTATAAAAACATATTTTAACGAGACGTGAGCCGCTCAAGCACACAGCACAGAGGGCCACTCTCAGGATCAAGTTGCATATATCACTAATCAAATTTAATTAAAAAGGACCATAAGGTATGAGAGCGCAGCACCTAGCACAACTAACCAAAAATGCAACCCAAGGTATTTATATAAAGGATAAAGTGGCTAGGGAATCCTTATAGGCATACAGTATTAAAATGTAGTAGGAAATTGTATTCAAAAGTGATAGAATGTTCATGCTATACTTGCCTTCCTCAAAGTTCTCCTGTTGCTACTCAAAGGGCTCTGAAGAAGGTGGCTCCTAGTACTCCTCCGGTGGCTCAACGTCTACTCACGACCGCAACGCCAAAACATGGTCCACACATGCACATACATGCAAACAATGATGAAAGATAAAAAATAGTACAACAATACAATAAAATAGCACATAAAGCTGAGCTAAAGCTATTCTATGCATTACAATGATTGCGTGAGCACGAAAACCACCTAAAACGGAGCTAAGACGCGAAAGCCAGGGCTAAAACAAGGTCTAGGGGCTTAACTGCGAGAAAAACCAAAGGTTCCAGGGGGTTCTGCGTAAAAACTAGGGACTTATACACAATTAAACTATAGACGCAGGGTCTAACGTGCAAAAACTACACGGCAGGACGGCGGACCCAAAATCTAGAAAGCTCAGGGGCTTCGGTGCAAAAACAAGGGTTCAACTGGAATTACTTTTGAACTAACGTGGACTGCGGGTTGATTTCAAGGAAACTCAGGGGCTCTTTAGCAAAACTGCATGGCTGAAGCGATATCTTTTCTTCTGGGCCGTCGGATCTGGATCGGATGGTTCGGACGCGTTCCGGTTCGGACGGTCCGATCTGAACGGCGGGGTTTGGACAGTCCGATCTGGTCACTGTGGATCGGACGGCTCGTGTTGGTTGGGCGCGCGAGGCGGCGGCGGAACTCACCGGAGACGATTTCCCGCGGCGGCTCGTCACCGGAGCTCATCGAAATCGATGCCCCGGGGGTCAAATCGAGCTAGGGTTTGAACGAAGAGGTTCACCACGCCATGCGTGATCGACCTAGGGCATTGGCGGGCCTCGGGGTGCTCTGGGCATGCGCGCGGAGCGGCAGGGGCAGTCCTGTGCGGTGGCGTTCGCCGGTGTGCGGCGTTCCGGTCTAAGGAGTGGCCTACGTCTACAACATCTAGTGCAAAAAGGGGCAGGAGAGGGCGCTGGTGCTCACCGAGGGCTCGGATTGGTCGGAGAAATAGTGCAGGGGGTCGACGGCGATGGTAGGCGGCGGAGATGGGGCGGCGCTCGTGGAGGGGGTGGATGCAGGGCACCTCCGAGCTCCTGAATCCCATGGCTTGACTCGTGGTGATGCTGTAAAGGTACCACGAGGTTAGGGAGGACGGAAACACGCCGGCGGCGATCAATTTTGGTAGAGGCCGAGCTCACTGGCAATGGTGGTCGTGGCAAAATTTGATGGCGAGAGCGAGCTGGGCGTGGCTAGGGTTGCGGTTGTGGTTTAGGGAAATCACAGGGGAAGCAGCTTGGTGCTTAAGAGGCAGTCGGGGTGCTCTAGGCGTGCGTGCGTGCCACGGACTCCGCGGTGAAAGCGGATCGCGCAACGGATTTGTGCAATGCCGGGCTTTGGGGCTCAGCTTCTAGAAGGTGAGGGTGCCGGCGAGGCTGGTTAGTGGGCCTCGAGCGCGCGCACTGGGGGCGGAGTGGGGCCATGGGCAGCGGGGGAGCGGCCGGGATGGCGGAGGAGGAACAGAGGAGGTCGGGAACGAGGAAGAAGAAGGAAAGGAGAATGGGTGCCGACAGGTGGGACCGAGCAGTCAGAGGAAGAGGGAGCGACCGTGGAAATGACTCAGAAGGAAATGGAAATGACTGAGAAAAGAAGGAATGACTGAGAAAAGAAAGAATGACTGAGAGAAGAAGGAATGACTAAGAAAAGTAGAAATGACTGACCTACTTTCCTGTTTCCTTCCTTTTCTTTTTCAAACCAACTCAAATCTATTTGAATTCCAAATCAAATTTGGATTCAAACTCCTATGCACTCACTCAAATAAAACTTATGCACCAGCATGAATGCACAAACATGTTGAACCTAAATAAATTTTTAATTACTTGTATAATTTAATTAAATTAAGTGCAAGCTAGGCAAAATAAATCCTTAGAGAATCACTGGAGCCAAATTAAATTCATTATAAATCTTGGAATTTTATATTAGGGTGTTACACATATCCCATCCGATATCCTAGGAGGAGCATGCCACATGTGCAGTCCTGTGCATCCGGGTCTAACAAGCCTCCGAGCTCTTCATAGCCGAGTACTGCAAGCGTCCGAGTACTTCTGAAGGCGTCTTCGAGTTCTTCACAAACTTCGTCTTGAAGGTGTCTGTCGGTGTTTAACCGGCTACCCATCGAGGGATATACCCAAGGTGGTAAGTTTTGGGTGAGGAAACACCGAGATCAGGAACTCGAAGGTGCAAGGAACACAAAGCTTAGACAGGTTTGGGCCGCAAGATGCGTAACACCCTACGTCCTGTATGGTGGTTTGTATTGCCTTTTGTGTAGAATGATCCAGAGATCATGTTTTGAGAGGGGTCCCTGTCCTCCCTTATATATCCGAGAGGCCAAGGTTACAAAGATACTAACCAACACCAGCCAGGGAATCGTACCAGAAGATATCCCGAGTAGATTCCCTCTGTATCGGTTAGCTCTATCTCCTATTTAAACGGGATAAATAAGAGATAAACGAGATAAATAAGAGATAAGACGGACTTAATCTCTTAAACTACGTATGCACACAGTCCCGTGGCCCCGGGTCTGACAAGCCCCCGAGCTCTTCGTAGCTGAGTACTGCAGGCTTATTGAGTACTTCCGAAGCAATCTTCGACTTCTTCTGAAGCTTCGTCTTGAAGTCCTTCTTTGAGTACTTGCCTGGCTGCATCGAAGCTATGAGGTGCTCATGCCCCGAATTTTTGTTATGGTGTGCGATTTAAAAATCGCACTCCATATGAAGTAGTCCCCGAGCCTTAGGTTGAATCGGAGAATCAGACTGAGAGTCCCATTAGTCTGTAATCCTCCTTATCCTTCAAAGAAATTTGAAAAATAAGTAGTCGATGCCACGTATCCCGCAGCCCCCGAGCCTTGAATCCAAATCCCACAAAATTGGAGATAAGGATCCGAAAACCGTGGCATGCAGGTTAAAAAATGACAACTTGATAACTTACCCAAATGATGATACAAATGATGGAAATTAGATCATGAATTCGAAAGACCCCTTTTTTCGGGCTAATTAGCCCTAAAAAAATGATTAATCGAATATTTAATCCAAACAGTGCACCAAATGACCCCTCATCTTCGGAATATTCCCAAAAAATGACTCTTGAACTTTGGAACAGTAACTTTTTCCCACCTCGCTGGTTATTTAACCCCGCGGCAACAGTGAGACAAACTGTGCTTTCAATCTGCATTTTGCCAAGAGCCACCAAAATCCCCAATCAAGGCCAAGCGCCGCCGCCATCCCCAATCAGAGCCAAACGCCGCCGCCATCTCCCCAAAGAAATCCCCCCACTTCGATCTCCCCGCCCCTCTCCCCGCAGCCCCCGAGCATCTCGTGGCAAGCGAATCGGAGATGGTGCCTAAGAAGTCAGAAATCGAAGGGAAGAAGAAGGAAGCACAGCCGTCGACCGTGTAGTGGACACACAGTAAGTGCTCCCTCAACGATCTAAACAAGCTAGTTTCTGAGGGGTTGCTGCAAGAGAAGAACCTTGTCAACTGGTGCCCCTCTTACCGTGAACCTTTCCCCATGTAAAATGTTGACCAAATTGTCACATTTCTCCATTTTGCGGAATGGGGATTGGCCCTCCCCTCTTGTTGTTTCTTCTGCGGCCTTCTGTATTACTACGGGCTTGAGCTCCATCACCTCAACCCGAATTCCATCTGCCACATTTCGATTTTTATCTATTTCTACGAAGCTTTCCTCGGAATCGAACCCCACTGGGATCTTTTCCGCTTCCTCTTCCGCATCAAACCACAGCCCACTTTGAAAAACCTTTCTGTTGCAGGTGGCGCCGGCATCGAACTGCATCAGCAGGCCGGTGACAAATATCTCTCATACAAATTCCCTTCCAACCTTCCCGGGTGGAAGAATCACTGGTTCTATATCGAGAACCATGCTCCCCAACTCCTAGCGAAATCAAACAGACCACCTGTAGTGAGGCCGGAGTGGAATCTTGAACCTTCCGGTGGAGACATGGATCAAGTCAGGGAATTGCTGGACATCATAGAGGCGCAGAAGATGACGGGAGTGACTGGTGCCTCCGTTATGTTCGCGTTTGTCAAACGCCATGTCCAGCCGATCCAATAACACCACCGGCTTGGATTCGACTACACAGGCTCAACTGATCCTTCTCCCATGTGCGCAGAGGAACTATCAGACGAAGCCGCACTCCAGCGAGTCCAGCAGGTGTTACTGGACGTGGACGCCGTACCTTTCATGCCCAAATTATTTTCCGCGCGAAATCCACCCAAACCAGTAAGTACTCGACTATTTTTTGTTGAAATCAACCTCTGTCACCCCATTACTGACTGAAGAACCTCCTGCAGGGACACACAGAGCTGTACTGCAGCTATCCGCCACGACCCGACATCCCCCGGCCGGACCACCTCCTCCCCAGCGTCGCTGTTGAGCCGAAGAGGGCTCGCATTGCTGCAGCTCAGCGCAGCAGCAAGGTCCACAGAAGATATGAGCTCCCAGGCGGAGGAGGGAGCTGAAGGGGAAGCGCGTTGGGACAACTCCCCCGAGCCAGGCGTGGAGTTGACCGGCGCTTTGCCGCTGGTGCCGCAAGGTTGTCGGATAGTGCGGAAGCGGAAGGCACAAGAAGTCGAATCTTCCGGGTACTTGTTGTTGCCTTATTGTATTGCCGTACTTTGATATTATGTCATGCTTACAATGTCCTCCTGTAGTCCTTCCGCCTCCTCCTCCTGGGCCGAGCCTGGAGAAGAAGAAACAGCCCCATCGGCCGTCGCAGCCGTCACCATCGCCGTGTCGGGGACCGCGCCACAGGCTGGTGAAACCCCGCCGCCAGCAACGGGGACGCCGCGATAGGCCATACAGGTGAAAAGAGCCATCAAGGGCAAGTCTAGATTGTAAGTTTGCCTCTGGTTACACAATAAGTTTTGGATCTTTCGACTTGTGTGTTGTCTGACTTCGACTGCATTAGAGCTGCAAGTGCCGCGGACCTCCAGCTGACACCAGCTTCGACTACCCCAGCCCCCGGGTCTTCAACCCGAGAGGAATCTTCAAGCGTGGGGCCAGTCACAGCTGTGCCAGCCCCCGAGCCGTCATCCCCAGAAGGTCAGCGCCCGCGGAGCCAGCCCCCGAGGCGGACGCGACGCTGCCCGACTTGCCGCCTCCCGAGCTCCGACAAGTCGAAACTGGAGCTGGTGGCGGGAAACAAGTCGAGGCACCCGATGCCGCTCCTACGGATGGCACAGGTGAGCATCTGACTACCCCGGCTGGCTGCCGGGATCCGCGTGCTGTATGCTGAGAATATTTGTGATTGCAGGTGCTCAGCAGTCGGCTTTTGAAGAAGCCGCGGGAACCTCTAGGAGACCCGTTGAGCTGCTCCTGATTGGGTCAGGTTATCGAGATGCCGTCGCCGCCGAGCTGGCGGATGACCCGTTGCTGACAGACGAAAACATAGAAAACTTCAAGAAGGCGTGTGACTTTATCATGGTAAGACCTGAGCACTTTCCTGCTGGTGACCATGGCGAGTTGCTTATCTGGATTTCCCTCCTTATGCAGAATGTGATCACTGACTCCTAGAGGATATCAGAAAAATTGCGGGGAGTTGTGAGTGACCACAAAGAACTTGCTGCGCTGAAGAGACGCGTTGACGATGAGAAGACGGAGAACTTGCATCTCGAGAAAGTCAACGCCGAGCTCCAGCGACAACTCAAAGAACAGAAGAAGGAGCTCGAGGCTCAAAAGCACACGCACCAGGAGCAGCTCAAGGAGCAAAAGAAACACCAAGGTAAGCCATTGCTTCCCTTGAGTATTTGCACTGTACGACTCATCCTGGATTCTGAAAAGCTTTCCATCACAGAGCTTAGGAGAATCTTAATGGGTAAAGAAGAGCTACTTACTGATGTGAAGAACCTGCTCTATCATCGTACAGATGACGTTGAGAGGCTGCAGAAGGTGATCGGCAACACTGAGCGACAGTTCGTCGACGGCCTTCAGCGAATCAAGATGCTGGGCGAAGAACTCAAAGACCTCAGGGGGGCCGCCCAGGAGCTGGTGGACATGGTGGATCCACCGGAGGAAGGTGAAGCAAACCCTCGGCCCTTGCTAGAGCGGCTCCGCGAGGCCTCGAAAAAAATATTCAAATTCCTCTCCGAGGCTCCTGTCACATGCGTCAACAACACCCTCGCGATTGTGAAGTCCTTCCTGCCAAACGCGCAGCTGCAAATATTTGCTCAAGGAATGGCGACGGACTGCACCGAGGATCAGTTTGACAGATACCTCCTAGAAGCCCAACCTGTATCAGAACATATAGTTCAAAGTGTAATGCAGGATTAGGGTACTAAAAACAAGTATTCACTTCCTTGTATATATGGTTTCTTTTGATGTCTCTACTTGTGTGTGTGCCTAGGCTGAATTGGAATCCAAGCTTACAAGTCTTAAGTAGTAGACACTACCCTGGGTGCAACGACCCTAAACGTAGCCATAGCTCAATGTAGGAACTTATCTAACAAGCTGTCCACAACCCGACCTCGTGGGTCTAAAACTGTTAGAAAAGAACGCGAGCATCGTCGCGCAATTGCCATGCTTAAGGCAAAACTACCCCGAGTGCATCGACTCTGGACGTAGTCAGGGTCGCTCCGCATATGAGCATGCTCTGCAAGTTAGGTAGGACCCGGACGGACGGATCGGACTTGTTGGGAGCAAATGCGGGCGTCACCGCTGGTCTGCCGTGCAATTGGCAGAAACGAGACTACCCTGGGTGCAACCACTCGGGATGTAGTCGAGGTAGCTCTTTGTACGAGCTCATCCAACAAACTGAGTATAAACCAGTCGAACGGATCAATTATGTTGGGGAAAACGTGACTGCTGTTGCGTGCGACCATCCAAGGTCGCGGCGGAAGTCGATGTGTAGAGGATTTGGACGAAGCCAAGGGTTCCATCAAAAAATGAAGTTAATGAGATATGAACGTGGCCGTAGCCTCCGTAACATTCACGACAAGAAGTCAATTTATATAAGTGTTGCACGTGACCGTGGCCTCCGTGTGCCCATAAAGGGATTTGCAACCCGAATCTTGTGGCACATAGCCTCCAAATTGATTTGAGGAAAAGAGATCTTCTAAGCCCCCGGGGAATCAGCTATCACCGGGCATATTCTTATGGGTAGAACTTGCGCAGGTTCTGAATGTTCCAGGAGTTCGGGACATTGTAGCTGATATGACCCTAGCCTTGTAACCTGCTTGACGACGAACGGGCCCTCCCACCTTGAGTTGAGCTTGTGTAGGCCAGATTAGTCTTGAATGCGACGCAAGACCAAATCACCAATGCTGAATGACCTCTCTCTCATGTTGCGATCATGATATCACCGGATCCCCTGCAGGTATCGGGCTGACTGAACAAGAGCGGTGCAGCGAGCCTCTTCAACAGAATCGAGCTCTAACTGCCTCGCCTCGTCCGCCTCGCCGTCATTGTACATTTCGACCCTTGGAGACTTCCACATGATATCGGCTGGTAAAGTAGCTTCCGATCCGTATACGAGGAAGAAAGGCGTTTGTCCTGTGGCTTTGGACGGCTGAGTCCGAAGCCCCCAGACGACATGTGGCAGCTCATGCACCCATTTGCCTCCCTTCTTGCTGTTTTCATCATAAAGTCTCTTCTTGAGGCCGTCGATTATCAAGCCGTTCGCCCTTTCGACTTGTCCATTGGCCCTTGGGTGTGCGACCGAGACATATTTAACTTTGATGCAAGCATTCTCGCAGAATTCCCAGAACTGGTTGGCCGTGAAATTTGATCCCAAGTCCGTGATGATGGTATTGGGGAAGCCGAAACGGTGCAAGATATCTGAGATAAAGTCGACAGCCCGATCTGGTGTGAGCTTGGCTATCGGCTTGTACTCAATCCACTTGGTAAACTTGTCGATAGCCACCAGAACAAGGGTGAAACCACCTGGCGCTGTTGTGAAGGGCCCAATCATGTCGAGGCTCCAACAAGCAAAATGCCAGGATGGCGGTATAGTGATGAGGCTATGGGCTAGAACATGAGTCTGTTTGCCGAAGAATTGACAATTTTGGCACCTGCGCACGAGATCCTCCGCGTCGGTCACTGCAGTGGGCCACCAGAAACTGGCCTTGTATGCTTTCCCCACCAGCGTTCTTGAAGCTGCATGGTTTCCGCAGACACCCTCATGGATCTCCCGCAGTATGTCGTAACCATCTTCCTTTGTGACGCACTTCATGAGAACTCCTGACCAAGCGCTGTGCTGATAGAGCTTGCCGTCGACTAGGACAAAACCCTTGCTTCTGCGCAGGACGCGTGCCGCCTCCGCGCTCCTGGCGTCAATTCCCGCTGGTAGCCTTTGATCTTGGATGAAGTCAATAAAAGCCTCTCGCCAGTCCTCCCCCAGCACCATAACCTCTCAATCGGGTTGTTGGGGACCCGCGTCGATGGTTACCTGCGGAGAAGACTTGATGGATGGCTGCTTGAGCTCCTGGACGAAAACTCCCGGCGGGACCTGAGCACGTGTTGACCCCAATTTGGACAGGATATCTGCGCCAAGATTGTGCTCCTGCAACACATGGTGAACCTCCAAGCCAGAAAATTTGCTTTCCAACTTGCGCACTTCCTAGACATAAGCATCCATCGTCTCCTTGTTGCAGTCCCACACTTTGTTGACTTGTTGAACGACAAGAAGAGAATTGCCATACACAAGTAGTCGCTTGATCCCTAGTGATATTGTCAAACAAAGCCCGTGAAGCAAGGCTTCATACTCGGCTTTATTGTTGGATACCGCCCACAGGATCTGAAGGACATACTTCAATTGTTCACCTCGTGGAGGAATAAGCAGAACACCAGCGCCACCGCCGTTGAGCTTGAGGGACCCATCAAAGTACATGGTCCAGTGCTCTGGCTTATAGACTGGAGTTGGGACTTGATTCTCCCTCCATTCAGCCATGAAATTGACTAGAGCTTGTGACTTGATTGCAGTGCGTGGCTTGAAATTGATTGACAAAGCCCCTAGTTCCACTGCCCACTTGGATGTACGCCCCGTGGCATCTTGATTATGAAGAATATCCGCCAACGGGAAATCCGTAATCACAGTGATCTTGTACTCGTCGAAGTAATGGCGTAGCTTTCTTGATGTGATTAAGATTGCATATAAAAGCTTTTGAACAGCTGGATACCGTACCTTGGATTCAGAGAGGACCTCGCTGACGAAGTAGACAGGCCTCTGCACTCCAAACGCATGGCCTTCCTCGTCTCGCTCGACTACAATCGCACTGCTGACAACATGAGTTGTTGCCACGATGTAGAGTAGTAGATCCTCCCCTGGCAATGGTGCTGTAAGTATCGGAGGTGACTGAAGGTGATGTTTCAGATCCTGCAGGGCTCGCTCGGCCTCCTCCGTCCATTGGAACTTATCTTGGCGTTTCAGGAGCTTGAAGAAGGGTAGTCCTCTCTCCCTGAGTCGGGAGATGAACCTGTTCAGGGCCGCCATACAACCTGTTAACTTCTGCACATCCTTGATTGTGGCCGGAGCCTCCATATCAGTGATGGCCGTGATCTTTACAGGGTTGGCTTCGATGCCCCGGTTGCCAACGATGAACTCGAGCAATTTCCCAGAAGGCACTCCAAAAACGCACTTAGTAGGATTGAGTTTCCACCGAAATCTACGCAGATTGCTAAATGTTTTCTCCAAATCTGCAATCAAGTCGCTAGACTCCCTGGTATTCATGACCACGTTGTCCACATAGGCTTCAACATTCCGGTGCAGCTGATCCGCGAAGCACATCTGGATTGCACGCTGATAGGTCGCTCCTGCATTCTTCAACCCGAAGGACATGGTTTTGTAGGCATATGTCCCGTACGGGGTGATGAATGCGGTCTTGATTTGGTCCTCTTCCTTGAGCGCAATCTGATGATAACCTGAGTAACAATCAAGAAAACAAAGAAGGACACAACCAGCCATCGAATCGACAACTTGGTCAATGCGCGGCAGCCCAAAATGGTCCTTTGGGCAGTGCTTGTTGAGATCAGTGTAGTCGACACACATTCTCCATTCATTATTCTTTTTCTTTACAAGAACAGGATTCGCTACCCACTCTGGATGGATTACTTCTTTAATGAATCCAGCCGCGAGAAGTTTAGCTATCTCCCGTTTGATGGCCTCACGCTTATCGTGAGCAAACCTTCGCAGGCGTTGCTTTTTAGGCGTAGCCTTTGGGTGTACATTTAAAGCATGCTCGATCAACTCTCTGGACACCCCTGGCATATCCGTTGGTATCCACGCGAATATGTCTCGGTGAGCCCGAAGGAAGCTGACGAGCGCGAGCTCCTATTTGTCACCTAAGCCTACGCCAATGACAGCGGTCTTAGATGAATCTCCCTCCTGGAGCTGGATCATCTTGAGGGCCACATCATCAGTTGACTGGATGCTTGACTTGCTGGCCTTCTTGGAGGGAATCTCCAGCTCGGACTGGGAATGCTGCTGCGTGGCCGCGAGTACTTCTCCCGAAGCATCTGGCACGCAAGTAGTCGAAGCATACTGGATCGCCTCCTGATTGCAGTCGTACGACTTCTTCAAGTCGCCACGGAGAGTGAGTACTCCACTGAGTCCTGGCATCTTGAGAAGCAGATAAACATAATGCGGCACTGCCATGAACTTGGCGAGTGCCAGGCGACCCAGTATTGCATGGTAAGAAGATTCAAAGTTAGCCACTTCGAACTTGATAAACTCAGTACGATAGTTCTCCCGCGTGCCGAAGGTGACTGGGAGGACTACCGTACCAAGCGGGTGTGCCGTGTTACCTGGGACGATGCCGTAGAAGGGGGACTTGCTGGGAACCAGCATGTCCTTGAAATCCAGGCCCATCTTCCTCAAAGTGCTGATGAAGATGAGGTTGAGCCTGCTCCCGCCATCGATGAGGACCTTGGTAAGCTTGACCTCCGCCACTACGTGATCAAGGACCAAGGGGAACTTTCTGGGTTCCAAAAAGCTCGTCCATTGGTCATCGCGGGAGAACGAGATGGGGACCTCCGACCAACGAAGCGGTCGTGGTACCACCGGCTCGATGGACATGATCTCCCGGAGGAGCAGCTTCTGGTCCTGCCTGGAGCTAAAATCCTCATCTCCCCCGAAGATGACGTTGGCAACCTTCGAAGAATCCTGGAACTTCGAGTTGCGCCCTTGGTCGTCATGGTCGTCATCCTCGGGTTCTTTGTCCACAGGCTTCTTGTTCTTCTTACCACCACCGGAGTTGCTGAACATCCTCCGAAGGTGGTAGCAGTCAATGGCAGCGTGGTTGGCAACTGGATGCCATGGGCACTTTTTCTGCAGGAGCTTCTCGAGCTCCTCTTGCGTTGTCGACTTCTTGCCCCGCGAAGGCCGATCGATAGCCGCGATGATATCATCTAGCTTTCGTTTCCGGGGCGGACCCGAAAAGTCCCGTTGGCCTTTGTCGTTGCGGTTGTCGTCTGGGCACCTCAGATTGCTATCTTGACGCCGTGGGAACTGCTCCCGCATCTTCTCCTCCTGTTCGGACCAATCATGCATCATATCACGAAGGCCCGCAACAGTCTTCGGCCTGTTCCGCCCAAAATCTCTGTAGATGCCTGGGTCGGTGATGCCGTTGTAGAAACAGTCGATGATGTCGTCCTCCGAAATGTTCGCGATGGTGGCGTGGACGTCGAAGAAGCGACGTGTGTAGGACCGCAGGAGCTCGTTACGTTCTTGTTTACATTGGGCAAGATCATGACGAGTACTTGCATGAGTGATCGCTCCCTGGAAGTTGTCAATGAAGACCTTCTTGAGTCGCTCCCAGGAGTCGATGGAGTTGTTGCTGAGGCTTTCCAACCACGTGAGTGGCGCAGGGTCCAAAGCCATTGGGAAGTAGATGACTTTGGTGATATTCGAACCCCCTGCAACCTTAATGGCCGTGGAGTAGCAACGGAGCCACTGCTAAGGAGCTTGCTTGCCGTCGTACTTGGTGATGCTGATCGGTTTGAAGCCCTCTGTAACACCCTAATGTAATTTCCCTAATTTTTTTAATGAATTTATTTGGGCTTAAACAAATTTTCCAGGCTTTTCTCTAAATTTTGTGGCATTTAAAGCAATTTATAACACAAGAAAAATAAAATTTATCATAGGATTAAAGTGTTTGTGCATTCATGCCGCAGCATTATTTTATTTGTGTTGAAATTATAAGGTTTGAATTCAAACTTATTTGAATTCAAATAGATTGCTTGAATAGTTTAGGAGTAGGAAAGGAAAAGAAAGGAGAAGAAAGAGCCAGCCCAAACCCTCTTTCTCCCAGCCCAGCCCGACCCAGCTTTCCCTTTCCCCTCTTCTCCCCGCGTGGGCCACGACCCCCGGCCCAGTTTCCTTCCTCGGCCGGCCCAGCGCCCGCGCGCCCCCTCCCTCCTCTCTCTCTCTCTCACTGACCGCCGGGCCCCGCGCGTCAGCGCTTTCTTCTTCCCCTTCTTCTTCCCCGGGCGCAACGGCCCGAGATCCCCGGCGACCCCCCCTGCTCCGGGCCCGCACACCAGGTAGCGCCGCTGCCCTTCAAAGAGTAGCCCCGACCCCCCTCTCTGCACCCTAACCCTAGCCCCGCCGCCGCCACCGACGCCAAGCACCACAGCCGCCCCCGTTCCTCTGCTCAGCGCCTTTTCTCCGCCGCGGACCTGCTGCTCCGGAGCGCCACCGACCCCGACAGCCCCGCGGCAGCTTCGCCTCGCCACCCAGGAGCTCCCCGAGCCCAGCAAAGGGGCCCTACGCCCCTTCACCGAGGATAATTTGAGACGGGGCTACCGCCGGTGAGCCGCCCCTGCCGTCCAATTCATCGCCGCCGGGGTTCCTTTTTCCCTCTTAACCCACGCAACACCTTGGCAGGGTCTCCACGCGATGATCCCCGGTGATCAGAAGGCCAGGAACCCTCGGCAACACCCCTCCCCGCGGAAGCCCGATCTTCCCCGCCGCCGGTCGTCGTCGTTCCCTCGCTCCGCTGCGTCTCCGGCCTCCACGGCCCTTCGGTGATGCCTTACCCTCTTCCCTTGCCCCTTTTGCGCCCAGTGCCGTAGGTCGTAGACCGCCCCAGGGGCCGGAACCGCGATCACGCGGTACGCCAGCGAACCCGAGCCGCCCCTCGTCGTGGAGGGCAACCATCCAAGCCCTGTTTCACTCTCTTGAGCACCTAGATGAGTTCCCCGTGCCGCACCCTACCTCTAGGGCTTGACGTCATTCCAAACCGAGCCCGGAGCGCCGAGATTGGCCAACTCCAGCGAAGCGCCGCCGCGGGAAGGAGCTCCGGCGACCCCCCTCCGTCGCCTTGTGCTTCCTTTCATTCCTGGCCGTAAGATCTGGGACGGGTGGATGGGATTAGATCGCGCACGCTTAGATCTGAGCCGTGAGATCGAGATCCAAGGGATCTAAATCGTGCGTACCGGTTCGGGGTATGGATGAATCGGGGCCATTAGATCTAGAATGGGTGGTCTAGATTAGATCCGTTTAAGTATAGGCCAGGAGCGTTGGATGCAGATCCAACGGCTGTTAGGCGCGCGTACCCCTTCGCGTTTAAGTTTAAATCCGAGCCGTAGAGATTAGATCCAATGGCCCAGAACCGCGCGTACCGGTCAGCGCCGGTAGTTTTGCTAAAGAGTCCCTGCGTTTTCCTGCAATCAACCCGCCGTCCAGCCCTAGTTAAAAAGTATTTACAGACGGGTCCTTTTATTCCCGTTTGACCCCCTGAGCTTCCTGAATTTTGAACCCGCCGTCCATGTCTTGGGTTTTCTCGCGCTAGCCCCTGAGTCTAGGGTTTATTTACGTTTAAGCCCTCGGTTTTTGTGCAGAAGCCCCTGGAAGTTAGGTTTTTCTTACAAATAGGTCCCTAGAACTTGTTTTAAGCGTAGTTTTCGCGTTTTAGCTCCGTTTTAGGTGTTCTTTATATCCACGCGATCGTTATAACGCGTAGAATAGTTTTAGGCCAGTTTTATGTGCTGTTTCATTGTATTGGTGTACTGTTTCTTATATTTTTGCTATTGTTTGCATGTGTGTGTGCATGTGTGGCCCATGTGTTGCTGTTACGATCGGGAGTAGACGTCGAGACACCGGAGCAGTACCAGGAGCAGCCATCTTCTGAGCAGTTCGAGCAGCAGCCGGGAGAGTACGAGGAAGGCAAGTATAACATGAACCTCCTATCACTTTTAAATACAATTTCATACTGCATTTTAATACTGTATACCTATAAGGACTTCCTAGCCACCTTTATATCCTTTGCATATATCCTTTGGGTTGCATTTTGGTTAGTTGTGCTAGGTTGCTGCGCTATAACAAATCTTGGTCCTTTTTAATTAATTTGATTAATGGTCTTATGCAACTTAATTCTGGAGCCGGCCCTCTGTGCTGTGTGCTTGAGTGGTTTGTGCGTCCTTAAAAGATGTTTTTATTAGAAACATGGTTTAGGGGGCCAGCACGGTGCTTAGTGCTTGGTTGGCCACTCTCCCTAAGGACCGGTTCATAGAGCGACAACCTGGGACAACCGCGCAACCACAAGACTGGAATGGGACGGTCTTGACCCACTAATTAGGTCATTTTGGTTCGGGAGTAACTTACCTGCATGGGCAAGAGGGGTGGTAGGCTTCAATGGTCCCTGCTCCTCCGGCTTGGTCTGTGCTGTGTGCTTGTACCCCCGGAGGTGGGCCCCATCGTCGCTGATCCAGAATCCTTAGCGGTTACGCCTTACCAACGTGATCCTTTGTAACGGTCTCGTAGTGTGCTTGCTAGCCATCTCACCTAAGGAAGTGTGATGAACAACTAGCGTAGCTCACGACTTGTGGGTAAAGTTGTGCAACCTCTGAGAGTGTAAAACTGATATATCAGCTGTGCTCACAGTCAGGAGCGGCCCAGATCCTCCTTTTGATTAGTGGGGTTATCAACCTTTGATTAGGGAGATTCCCCGGGGTGGTTTTGGTTTGGATGGTTCTCAGTAGTTCTTAATTAATATTGATTAAATCTTATGCAATTTGGGTTATGGTAATTCATCCACTTGTAGTAATTAGCTTTAATAAAATTTGCCAAGACTAAAAGCTAATGCAGTTGAGTCAGCTAACCTTAGAGCCTCATGCTCGTGTTATACTTGTTGAGTACTTGTTTGTACTCACACTTGCCTCTCTACTCTTCTGTTCTACTTCGGATATCTTCGACTGCTGCTCAGTGCCCGGCAACGTGGAGGACTACGTCAGCGGCTTCGACGACTTCTAGGCGTTTGTCTCCCAGTCGACGTCCCTGTGGCGCCCAGCTCTTCATGTACCCATTTTACGCTTCCGCATTCCTTGAACTGATTCTTGATTCAGTTGTAATAAAGATATTCATTTTATAATTTATGCGCTTTTATTCGTGACATGTGTTGTGATATCTTGATAATCTGTTGTATATATGCGTGACTTGATCCTGGCGCATGTATGATTGCTCGATTCATGTTCTTATAAATCGGGTGTGACACCCTCTGGGTACTTGTAGCTACTGAAACGTGCAGAGAAAGCTGGGAATCGGTCGCTACAATCAGTACCTTCAATTTCGACTTCTTCGCGGGCCTTGCTCCTGGAGGAGATCACGGTCCATGCGTCATGACCTTCATTGATGTGCTGGCGGAGGTCTTCTGGAGGAAGTCGATGATTGGCCTGTCGCGGGTGACCCCCTTGCGGTGGCTGCTGCCTCCCGCTAGGGACCTGGCTCCCGCGAGCGTTGTCGTTGCTGAGCTGGTGTCGAGAACGGCCGCCAGCTGTTCGGCTGTGAGCCTGGCTCCGACTCTCACCCACGCGCTCCTCCCTAATGGTGGACGCCGGGTTGTGCTGATCCAGCTGGATCCAGGCCCTCTACGCGTAAAGGAGTGCTTGACACATATCCGGATCATGACTGTGCTCGAGAATGGCCAACACCCTGGTGATGTTGGCCACCGGAGTCCTGAAACCCCGTTCGCTTACGGCGGCGAACTCAGGGTCAAGCTCGCAATGCATAGATCACCTACGCTCGTTGGCCCTCCTCTGCCGGATTGTGCAGGCCTTGTTCCTGGCCCTCCGCGCCTCACGATCGGCGTTGTTCTCATCGCCGGCGTTGGCTGTGATCTCATCTTCGGAGACCGCTTCAAAGCCGATGAGGGGAAGATCACCATCGTCCTTGCCTTCTTCCGCCATTAGCACCTGGCGGGAGGAAAGCTCGTGAGAGCTTGCATCGACTAGTTCAGTCGACCCCTCCGCCGCGGTAGCCAATGGCCCGCCCTCTTGAAAGGGCAAGGGCTCGAGGTGAGCCACAAGTCGACCCTCTGCCTCGAGTAGATCGGAGAGCACCATGCCCCTCCAATGCACAATGCGCCCCTCCGGCATGGAGGTGATCACCAGATTACTAGCGCCAAAACAACTCGAAGCCCCCCGACACGTGGTGGCTTCAGGCTTTCCGTCCCGGAGCAGAAAGTCCAGGTCCTTCTCTAACATGGAGAGGGACCCAGAGACGTTGGCGTCCTGGAGATCAGTGGCTGGTTCGCATGAACCAAATTGGGATCGGCTATGCAGATCCCTAGATTGGAACGAGTCCATCCCAGGGGAAGTTGCTGCAACGCTGGAAGAAGTCGAGCTTGAAGCAGACTCCATCTCGATCCTTGTTGCAGAAGCACAGGTTGGCAAGTTGTCAAAATCATCGACGAACTTGTCGAGGTCGCTGCGGAGATCCGCAGTGGAAATCTTCAGCTTCATGTCGACGAGGAATCGCCGAAAATCGCCCACACCATCTGCGATGCAGACCCACGAGCCAAAAATGAATGTCGTACCCTGAGAGGGAACTGACCTGGAGAATTTGAAAGTCGCCATCGAGCTCGCCGAAGGATCTTCGATGCGTCCCCCTACCTGGCGTGCCAGTTGTCGGTGTTTAACCGGCTGCCCACCGAGGGATATACCCAAGGTGGTAAGTTTTGGGTGAGGAGACGCCGAGATCAAGAACTCAAAGGTGCAAGGAACACAAAGCTTAGACAGGTTCGGGCCGCAAGATGCGTAACACCCTACATCCTGTATGGTGGTTTGTATTGCCTTTTGTGTAGAATGATCCAGAGATCGTGTTTTGAGAGGGATCCCTATCCTCCCTTATATATCCGAGAGGCTAGGGTTACAAAGATACTAACCAACACCAGCCAGGGAATCATACCAGAACATATCCCGAGTAGATTCCCTCTGTATCAGTTAGCTCTATCTCCTATTTAAACGGGATAAAAAAGAGATAAACGAGATAAATAAGAGATAAGACGGACTTAATCTCTTAAACTACGCTATGTACACAGTCCCGTGGCCCCGGGTCTGATAGTGTCCTCCGAGTACTTTCTTGGCCGTATCGAGACTGTGAGGTGCTCATGCTCCGAGTAGTTGTCCAGTCTTCTTTATATGGGGTGCGATTAAACTCGCACTCCATATGGAGTAGCCCCCGAGCCTTAGGTTGACTCGTAGAATCAGGCTGAGGGTCAATTTAATCTTGAGTCTTCTGTCCTTATCTTCCAGCAATTTTTAAAAAATAAAGTCGCTGATGACACGTGTCCTGCAGCCCTCGAGCCTTGAGTCCAAATTCCCAAGTTTTGGAATAAAGGATCCGAAGAATCGTGGCATGCAATATATGATGGAAAAGATTTGATGGTAAAATATGGGCAAATTATTGTAGTAAATTGGAAAAACCTCTTTTTTCGTGATGAGTTCTCTGAAAAAATGGTTAAGCAAATATCATCCCCCAAGAAACACCTAAATTTACCTCTCAAATCAACTTTTTGTGCCCTAATCCAATGACTAAATAAGGCATCTGGATAAAAGATTGAACAAACCCCTTATTTCGGAATAAAATCCCTGAAATAATGGTTAACAAACATCTACCCAAGACAAATCGTAAAAAGCCTCTGGGATCGGGTATTGTCGAGTAATCCCTTGAGGCACACTAAGTGCCTTATCGCATCGAGCCCCTGAGCCAGGAGCCAGATCATAAGCATAAAGTATTCGTAGCAGAGCAGTGGCGCTAGCCCCGAAGCCCAAGCATGGAGCAAGTAGCCGCTAGTGCATGAGCAGTCGAAGTCAATCCCGACTAGGAATGTAGTAAAGACAAGTAGTTGAAATAGTCAACCATATGTAGAACTAGACGTAAACTAGTAAACTTCTTGTCATGGTAGCAAGGCCTCTTCAATAACATAGTGTACAAGTTGAAAAAAGGTAATATGTTACTGGAAAATAAGGGAGCGAGGTGTAACACCCTAAGGTATTTTCCTTAAATTTTAATGAATTTATTTGGGCTCAAATAAAATTTTCCAGAGTTTTCTCTAATTTACCTTGCATTTAAAGAAATTTTAAAACGTAAAGAATTAAAATTTATTTTAGGTTCAACATGTTTGTGCATTCATGCTGGTGCATAAGTTTTATTTGGTTGAGTGCATAGGAGTTGAATTCAAATTTGAGTTGAATTCAAATAGAATTGAGTTGGGTTGATAAAGAAAAGGGAAGAAGCAGGAAAGTAGGTCAGTAATTCCTTTCCTTTCTCAGTCATTCCTTTCCTTTCTCAGTAATTCCTTTCCTTTCTCAGTCATTCCTTTCCTTTCTCAGTCGTTCCTTGCCTTTCTCAGTCATTCCCTCAGCCTGACCCCACCTATCGGCCCCTTCCCCCTCTCCTCCTTCTTCTCCGGCGCTCAACTTCCCCCGAGATCTCCGGCGAGCTTCCTTATCCGGGCCCGCACGCCCAGGGCAGCGCCGCCGCCCTACAAAAGGGAACCCCCCTGCGCCCTGGTACCCAGAACCCTAACCCCAGCCCTGCAACCCCGGAGACCCCAGCGCCGCCGCCCTTTTTCCTCCGCCGCGCAGACGCCTCGGCCTCACCGTCGACCGGCCATTCCGTTGCACCCCGGACCCCCACGTCACTCGCAAAAGCTTCCCCTCGCCATCCCGAAGCTCCAAGAGGCCAGCATCGAAGCTCTACGCCTCGGCATCGACCGAATTTTCCGAGGAAACCTTCTCCGGTGAGCTGCTCCGACATCGGAATTCCTCGCAGTCGTTGCATCCCGACCCATTTTGACCCTCTGACCACCTCCACAGGGGTCCCCGGAGCCAATCTACGCCAGCCAAGGACCCCGGTCACCTCGGCATCACCCCTCCCCGCGGAAGCCCGATCCTCTACGCCGCCGGACGTCGTCGTCTTCCTCACTCCGTCGCGTCTCCGGCCTCCACACCCCTCGGTGAGCTTCCCCTTCGCGCCCTGGTTCTTTTGTACTAGGAGTCGTGATCCTTAGCTAGCCGCAGAGCCTAGACCGCGCGCACGCCGGCGTGGTTGGTCGTGCCGAGCCGCTCTCGCCGTCGTTCCACCCTAACCGAGCTCGAATCCACCTCCACAAGTGCCCAGCTAGGTTCCCCGCATTGTGCTCTACCTCCTGGGTTTGATCTCGTTGTGAAATGTCCCCGGGAACGCATGATCGCGTGTCTCCGGCGAGCTCCCGAGCCGCGCCGCCGCGGGCTTGATCGCCGGCGTCTCTTGCCGCCGCCTGTGCTCCCCGACCCAAACCGAGCCGTCCGATCCGAAGTCAGCGGTCGGGATTAGATCCCGCGTACCTCTTCTATCCCAGCCCTCCGATCAAGATCCAGTGGACCGGACCCCCTCGGACAGATCGGACCGTCCGTAAACGGCAGTCAGATCGGACCGTCCGTAAACAGCAGTTAGATCGGACCGTCCGAACCGGAGTGCGTCAGAACCGTTCGATTTAGATCCAACCGCCCAGATTAGAAGCCGCGTACCCCTTCAGCTGTGGCAGTTTTGTTAAAGAGCCCCTGAACTTCCTTGGAATCAACCCGCAGTCCACCTTCGTTCAGAAGAAATTCTAGCTAGGTCCTGTTTTTCGCACCGAAGCCCCTGAGCTTTCCAGTTTTTGAACCCGCCGTCCATGCCTTGTGTTTTCACGTGCTAACCCCGAGTCTATGCTTTAATTACATTTAGGCCCCTGGTTTTTGCCCAGAACCCCCTGTAGTCCAGTTTTTCTTGCAGATAGGCCCCTGGGTCTTGTTTTAAGTGTAGTTTTCGCGTTTTAGCTCCGTTTTAAGCGTTCTTTATATCCACGCGATCGTTGTAACGCGTAGAATAGTTCTAGGCCAGTTTTATGTGCTGTTCCATTGTATTGATGTACTGTTTCTTATGTTTTGCTATTGTTTGCATGTGTGTGCATGTGTGGCCCATGTATTGCTGTTATGATCGTGAGTAGACGTCGAGCCACCGGAGCAGTACCAGGAGCAACCATCTTCCGAGCAGTTCGAGCAGCAGCCGGGAGAGTACGAGGAAGGCAAGTATAACATGAACCTCCTATCACTTGTAAATACAATTTCATACTGCATTTTAATTCTGTATACCTATAAGGATTTCCTAGCCACCTTTATATCCTTTACATATATCCTTTGGGTTGCATTTTGGTTAGTTGTGCTAGGTTGCTGCGCTATAACAAATCTTGGTCCTTTTTAATTAATTGGATTAATGGTCCTATGCAACTTAATTCTGGAGCCGACCCTCTGTGCTGTGTGCTTGAGTGGTTTGTGCGTCCTTAAAAGATGTTTTTGTTAGAAACATGGTTTAGGGGGCCAGCACGGTGCTTAGTGCTTGGTTGGCCACTCTCCATAAGGACCGGTTCATAGAGCGACAACCTGGGACAACCGCGCAACCACAAGACTGGAATGGGACGGTCTTGACTTACTAATTAGGTCGTGTTGGTTCGGGAGTAACTTACCTGCGTGGGCAAGAGGGGTGGTAAGCTTCTATGGTCCCTGCTCCTCCGGCTTGATCTGTGCTGTGTGTCTTGTACCCCGGGAGGTGGGCCCCATCGTCGCTGATCCAGAATCCTTAGCGGTTACACCTTACCGACGTGATTCTTTGTAACGGTCTCGTAGTGTGCTTGCTAGCCATCTCACCTGAGGAAGTGTGATGAATAGCTAGCGTAGCTCATGACTTGTGGGTAAAGTTGTGCAACCTCTCAAGAGTGTAAAACTGATATATCAGCTGTGCTCACAGTCATGAGCGGCCCAGATCCTCCTTTTGATTAGTGGGGTTATCAACCTTTGGCGAGGGAGATTTCCCCGGGTGGTTTTGGTTTGGATGGTTCTCAGTAGTTCTTAAATAATACTGATTAATTTCTTAAGCAATTTGGGTTATGGTAACTCATCCACTTGTAGTAATTAGCTTAAATAAAATTTGCCAAGATTAAAAGCTAATGCAGTTGAGTCAGCTAGCCTAGAGCCTCATAGTTTGTGTTATACTTGTTGAGTACGAGTTTGTACTCACACTTGCCTCTCTACTCTTCTGTTCTATTTCGGATATCTTCGACTGCTGCTCAGTGCCCGGCAACGTGGAGGACTACGTCAGCAGCTTCGACGACTTCTAGGCGTTTGTCTCCCAGTTGACGTCCCTGTGGCGCCCAGCTTTTCATGTATCCATTTTACGCTTCCGCAATTTCTTGAACTGATTCTTGATTCAGTTGTAATAAAGATATTCATTTTATAATTTATACGCTTTTATTCGTGACATGTGTTGTGATATCTTGATAGTCTGTTGTATATATGCGTGACTTGATCCTGGCGCATATATGATTGCTCGATTTATGTTCTTATAAATCGGGTGTGACAGATTGGTATCAGAGCCGTGTCGACTGTAGGACGAAGCCTAGATAGAATTGGTCGAGTTTAGGGATTTCCTCTCGCTTGCTCTACTTCCGCAAAACCCAACCATCATTTTTCTGCTTCTATTCCTTGAGTCTTAAGCTCTCGATTTGCTATCTCTCCTGTCCTTTCTGAGAAGAAGCTTGAGTCTTCCGTAGACGTTGGCCTAAGTCGCCTAATCCTGTAATTTATAAGTTTGGATTGTCCCGATGAAAATACGCTAGAACGAGTGTGTTAGTCGAGTAGTGTGGAAAACTCGACTAAGTTGTGAATATTGAATGTTTGTTATTGTGCAAATGTTTGATTTGGATTTTTGGTTGATTGCATAGTTTGGTAGTTAAATTTGTTCATGCAATTCGACCCTAACCCAACTTGAACTAAATAATAAAAATTTGAGTTAGATCGTTGGGGGTAAAACCTGTATTCCCTTCTTCCTGCCATATCCTATCGAAGTTCATTTCCGCAGCTGCACGATATCTTACTCTCATAAAAATTTCGTTGTTGCAATCAGATGGTGAACACCAGGCGCACCGGTTCCGGTTCTGACCCGCAGGAGCAGAACAACCAGAGTACTGGTCAGCCGTTACCGATGCCTCCACCACTGACCCCGGAGCAGTTCTTCCAGCTCCAGATGCAGATGATGGCGACCCTGAACAATACTGTTCAGGCTCTGCAGCAGATCCACGCCCAGCCGCCGCCTCCTCCGCCACCTCAGCCTCGTGATCGGCATGCGGATTTTCTGAGAGGTCATCCTCCGACCTTCTCTCACGCCACGGACCCACTCCAGGCAGACGACTGGCTTCGTTCGGTGGAGCGCCAGTTGGTTGTTGCGCAGTGCGACGACCGAGAGCGGGTTCTGTACGCAGCAGGGCAGCTGCGAGGCTCCGCTCTTGACTGGTGGGAGTCCTACCCCGCTCGAGACCGTGATGCTCTCACGTGGGACCAGTTCCGTGAGCGCTTCAGGAACCATCACATTCCTGAGGGCATTATGAAGATGAAGCAGAAGGAGTTTCGTGCCCTTAAGCAGGTAAATTTGAGTGGAATTCTCTACAATTTCCTTTGAGCTTGATCTATCCTTGATCTCTTTCGTAAACCTGACCACATTGAGCAATCTCCATCCTTGTTATTCGTGTTCTTTATTTCAGGGATCGATGACGGTGACGGAGTACCGTGACCGTTTCCTTCAGCTTGCCCGCTACGCCCCTGCTGACGTCGCTCGCGACAGCGATAAGCAGGAGTACTTCAAGGAGGGACTGGATGATCACATCCAGTATGCGCTGCTGAACCACCGCTTTGACAACTTCAACCAGCTGGTTGATGCTGCCCTCAACACCGAGCGCAAGCGCCGGGAGATTGAGGATAAGAAGAGGAAGATGGCTCCATCCTCTTCGGGCAGCAACACTCGCCCCCGCTATCAGCATCCACCACAGCAGCAGCAGAGGCCGCCCCAGCAGTACCAGCAGCGGCAGCAGTTTCCGCCTCGTCCTCAGCAGCAGCAGCAGGCGGGTCAGGGTCAGAGGCTTCCGGCGCCTCCGGCTCCACCAGCTCAGAGGCAGGGAGCGCCCACTCCTCCTCCTGGGCAGCAGGCCGCTGCATTTCCTCGAGTGTGCTTCCACTGTGGTGAGCCGGGGCACTACGCCAACGTCTGCCCTCGGAAGGCACAGGCAGGACAGCAGGGCCGTGCAGCACCGCCCAAGGCCCCAGCTCAGGGCAGGGTGAACCACGTGACGGCCGAGTCAGCGGCCGAGGCTCCTAACGTGGTTATTGGTACGTTCATGGTTAATGCCCATCCTGCTACAGTGCTTTTTGATACTGGTGCTACACATTCTTTCATCACCCAGTCTTTTGTTGAGCATCATGGTATTCCTACTAGCACATTAAAGAGGTGCATGTTAGTATCTTCACCGGGAGGACAGTTGAGGTCTCATATCTTCTGTCCCAGAGTCAGTGTGGCCATAAGGGGGGTAGATTTCAGTGCGAATCTGATGGTGCTAGACTCCAAAGGCATTGATGTGATCCTTGGAATGGAGACTCTTGCCAAGTGGGGAGTCCGGATAGATTGTGCTCAGAGGACGGTTCTTCTATCAGCACCGGATGGTCAGGAGGTTACCGTTGGTGCCACAGAGCCTTCTGGATTTCTTCATCAGATGGAGGCCAGACCCACGGATGGTATTCGCGTGGTGTCTGAATTTCCGGATGTCTTTCCGGATGATTTGCCAGGTATGCCGCCTGATCGCGACATTGAGTTTTCTATTGATCTCTTGCCTGGCACAGCTCCTATTGCTAAGAGGCCCTATCGTATGGCTCCTGTCGAGCATGAGGAGGTTAAGAAGAATGTCGACGAGTTGCTAGCTAAGGGTTATATCCGTCGCAGTTTCTCTCCTTGGGCTTTTCCTGTATTGCTCGTAGAGAAGAAGGATGGCGCGAAGAGGATGTGCGTCGATTATCGGGATCTGAATGCAGTCACTATCAAGAACAAGCATCCATTGCCCCGTATTAAGGATCTTTTTGATCAGCTTCAGGGTGCTTGTGTATTCTCGAAGATTGATCTGCGATCGGGTTATCATCAGCTGAGGATTCGTTCTGAGGATATTCCGAAGACGGCATTCACTTGCAAGTATGGGCTATACGAGTATACGGTCATGTCCTTCGGCTTGACCAATGCTCTGGCTTTCTTCATGCATCTGATGAACAAGGTTTTCATGGATTATCTGGACACCTTTGTGGTGATATTTATTGATGATATCCTGATATATTCCAAGTCAAAAGCGGAGCATGAGAAGCACCTGAGGCTCGTGTTGCAGAGGCTCAGAGAGCACAAGCTGTATGCCAAGCTTAGCAAGTGCGAGTTCTGGATTGACGAGGTTCCGTTCCTCGGTCATGTTATCTCCAAGGGAGGTATTGCTGTGGACCCCGGGAAGGTGAAGGATGTGCTTGACTGGGTTGTACCACAGACAGTGAAGGAAGTCCGCTCTTTTCTGGGTTTAGCAGGTTATTATCGGAGGTTCATCGAGAATTTCTCCAAGATTGCGAAGCCCTTGACTTCCTTACTGGAGAAGGACGTGGGTTTCTCTTGGACTGATGAGCGTCAGAAGGCCTTCGAGGAGTTGAAGAAGAGGTTAACTACGGCGCCGGTCCTTACTCTGCCAGACCAAAGCAAGAGGTTCACAGTGTATTGTGATGCTTCGAGGGATGGTCTTGGTTGCGTCCTGATGCAGGAAGGCAGAGTGATAGCTTATGCTTCGCGGCAGCTGCGCCGGCACGAGCTGAATTATCCCACTCATGATCTGGAGTTAGCCGCAGTTGTGCATGCTCTGAAGATATGGAGGCATTACTTGTTTGGGCAGAGGTGTGATATTTACACCGATTATAAGAGCCTCAAGTACATTTTCACTCAGAGCAAGCTGAATATGCGGCAGAGAAGATGGCTAGAATTGGTCAAGGATTATGGCTTGGAGATTCACTATCATCCGGGCAAGGCTAATGTTGTGGCAGATGCTCTGAGCAGGAAGAGCTATGTTAACATGGCCGTGGCTTTTCAGATGCCTCAGGAGTTATGCGAGGAATTCGAGCAGTTGAGTCTGGGTTTCTTGCATCATACCTCGGGTACATCATTCGAGGCAGAACCCACTCTAGAGGCAGAGATCAGGCAGCATCAGAAGGAAGATAAGAAGCTGCAGGAGATTCGTGAGTTGCTCAAGATTGGCAAGGCTCCTCATTTCAGAGAGGATGATCAGGGTACCCTGTGGTACAAGGGTCATATATGTGTGCCGGATGTGAATGATCTCAGGAAGCTGATTCTGAGTGAGGCTCATGATACAGCGTATTCTATCCACCCTGGCAGCACGAAGATGTATTACGATCTAAAGGAACGATTCTGGTGGTATGGAATGAAGCATTCCGTTGCGGAGTACGTGGCTATCTGTGACACTTGTCAGCGCGTCAAGGCAGAGCATCAGAGGCCAGCAGGATTATTGCAGCCGTTGAAGATTCCAGAGTGGAAATGGGAGGAAATCACTATGGACTTCATTGTTGGCTTGCCTCGTACTCAAAAAGGGTACAACTCCATATGGGTAGTAGTGGATCGGTTGACGAAGGTTGCTCACTTCATTCCGGTGAACACTACTTACTCCGGCGCTAGACTCGCAGAGTTGTACATCTCCAGGATTGTATGTCTGCATGGCGTTCCGAAGAAGATCATATCTGACCGAGGATCTCAGTTCACTTCACGGTTCTGGGAGCAGTTGCATGATTCGTTGGATACGAAGCTGCGCTTCAGTACCGCTTATCATCCTCAGACAGATGGGCAGACAGAGAGAACCAACCAAGTGTTGGAGGATATGCTTCGAGCCTGTGCTATTCAGTATGGTACCAGCTGGGATAAATGCCTGCCGTATGCAGAGTTTTCTTATAACAACAGTTATCAGGCCAGTCTGAAGAAGTCCCCGTTCGAGGCCCTGTATGGTCGGAAGTGCAGAACTCCGCTGTATTGGGATCAGATTGGTGAGAGGCAGGTATTCGGTCCGGATATTGTTGAGGAGGCCGAACAGCTGGTGCAGCAGGTGCGAGAGAATCTGAGGGTCGCTCAGACTCGTCAGAAGAGCTATGCGGATGTGCGTCGCCGAGATTTGACCTTCGCAGTGGGTGATCATGTATACCTGAAGGTCTCGCCGATGAGAGGGATCCGCAGGTTTAATGTACGGGGGAAGCTAGCACCTCGATACATTGGTCCGTTCAAGGTGTTGGAACGGAAAGGTGAAGTGGCATATCGTTTGGAGTTGCCTCTCAATCTCTCAGGAGTGCACGACGTGTTTCACGTGTCTCAGCTGAAGAAGTGCTTGAGAGTGCCAGAAGAGCAAGCACCGATAGAAGGGTTAGATGTGCAGGAGGATCTGACCTATATCGAGCATCCGGTAAAAATTCTGGAGACGTCTGAGAGAGTTACCAGAAACAAGAAGATCAAGATGTGCCGTGTTCAGTGGAGTCATCACACGGAGGATGAGGCTACTTGGGAGCGAGAAGATGAGCTGAGAAAGACATATCCCGATCTCTTCGCTAGCTAGCCTATCCGAATCTCGGGACGAGATTCCTGTAAGGGGGGTAGGTTTGTAACACCCTAAGGTATTTTCCTTAAATTTTAATGAATTTATTTGGGCTCAAATAAAATTTTCCAGACTTTTCTCTAATTTACCTTGCATTTAAAGAAATTTTAAAACGTAAAGAATTAAAATTTATTTTAGGTTCAACATGTTTGTGCATTCATGCTGGTGCATAAGTTTTATTTGGTTGAGTGCATAGGAGTTGAATTCAAATTTGAGTTGAATTCAAATAGAATTGAGTTGGGTTGATAAAGAAAAGGGAAGAAGCAGGAAAGTAGGTCAGTAATTCCTTTCCTTTCTAAGTCTTTCCTTTCCTTTCTCAGTAATTCCTTTCCTTTCTCAGTCATTCCTTTCCTTTCTCAGTCGTTCCTTGCCTTTCTCAGTCATTCCCTCAGCCTGACCCCACCTGTCGGCCCCTTCCCCCTCTCCTCCTTCTTCTCCGGCGCTCAACTTCCCCCGAGATCTCCGGCGAGCTTCCTTATCCGGGCCCGCACGCCCAGGGCAGCGCCGCCGCCCTACAAAAGGGAACCCCCCTGCGCCCTGGTACCCAGAACCCTAACCCCAGCCCTGCAACCCCGGAGACCCCAGCGCCGCCGCCCTTTTTCCTCCGCCGCGCAGACGCCTCGGCCTCACCGTCGACCGGCCATTCCGTTGCACCCCGGACCCCCACGTCACTCGCAAAAGCTTCCCCTCGCCATCCCGAAGCTCCAAGAGGCCAGCATCGAAGCTCTACGCCTCGGCATCGACCGAATTTTCCGAGGAAACCTTCTCCGGTGAGCTGCTCCGACATCGGAATTCCTCGCAGTCGTTGCATCCCGACCCATTTTGACCCTCTGACCACCTCCACAGGGGTCCCCGGAGCCAATCTACGCCAGCCAAGGACCCCGGTCACCTCGGCATCACCCCTCCCCGCGGAAGCCCGATCCTCTACGCCGCCGGACGTCGTCGTCTTCCTCACTCCGTCGCGTCTCCGGCCTCCACACCCCTCGGTGAGCTTCCCCTTCGCGCCCTGGTTCTTTTGTACTAGGAGTCGTGATCCTTAGCTAGCCGCAGAGCCTAGACCGCGCGCACGCCGGCGTGGTTGGTCATGCCGAGCCGCTCTCGCTGTCGTTCCACCCTAACCGAGCTCGAATCCACCTCCACAAGTGCCCAGCTAGGTTCCCCGCATTGTGCTCTACCTCCTGGGTTTGATCTCGTCGTGAAATGTCCCCGGGAACGCGTGATCGCGTGTCTCCGGCGAGCTCCCGAGCCGCGCCGCCGCGGGCTTGATCGCCGGCGTCTCTTGCCGCCGCCTGTGCTCCCCGACCCAAACCGAGCCGTCCGATCCGAAGTCAGCGGTCGGGATTAGATCCCGCGTACCTCTTCTATCCCAGCCCTCCGATCAAGATCCAGTGGACCGGACCCCCTCGGATAGATCGGACCGTCCGTAAACGGCAGTCAGATCGGACCGTTTACAGTTAGATCGGACCGTCCGAACCAGAGTGCGTCAGAACCGTTCGATTTAGATCCAACCGCCCAGATTAGAAGCCGCGTACCCCTTCAGCTGTGGCAGTTTTGTTAAAGAGCCCCTGAACTTCCTTGGAATCAACCCGCAGTCCACCTTCGTTCAGAAGAAATTCTAGCTAGGTCCTGTTTTTCGCACCGAAGCCCCTGAGCTTTCCAGTTTTTGAACCCGCCGTCCATGCCCTGTGTTTTCACGTGCTAACCCCGAGTCTATGCTTTAATTACATTTAGGCCCCTAGTTTTTGCCCAGAACCCCCCTGTAGTCCAGTTTTTCTTGCAGATAGGCCCCTGGGTCTTGTTTTAAGTGTAGTTTTCGCGTTTTAGCTCCGTTTTAAGCGTTCTTTATATCCACGCGATCGTTGTAACGCGTAGAATAGTTCTAGGCCAGTTTTATGTGCTGTTCCATTGTATTGATGTACTGTTTCTTATGTTTTGCTATTGTTTGCATGTGTGTGCATGTGTGGCCCATGTATTGCTGTTATGATCGTGAGTAGACATCGAGCCACCGGAGCAGTACCAGGAGCAACCATCTTCCGAGCAGTTCGAGCAGCAGCCGGGAGAGTTCGAGGAAGGCAAGTATAACATGAACCTCCTATCACTTGTAAATACAATTTCATACTGCATTTTAATTCTGTATACCTATAAGGATTTCCTAGCCACCTTTATATCCTTTACATATATCCTTTGGGTTGCATTTTGGTTAGTTGTGCTAGGTTGCTGCGCTATAACAAATCTTGGTCCTTTTTAATTAATTGGATTAATGGTCCTATGCAACTTAATTCTGGAGCCGACCCTCTGTGCTGTGTGCTTGAGTGGTTTGTGCGTCCTTAAAAGATGTTTTTGTTAGAAACATGGTTTAGGGGGCCAGCACGGTGCTTAGTGCTTGGTTGGCCACTCTCCATAAGGACCGGTTCATAGAGCGACAACCTGGGACAACCGCGCAACCACAAGACTGGAATGGGACGGTCTTGACTTACTAATTAGGTCGTGTTGGTTCGGGAGTAACTTACCTGCGTGGGCAAGAGGGGTGGTAAGCTTCTATGGTCCCTGCTCCTCCAGCTTGGTCTGTGCTGTGTGTCTTGTACCCCCGGAGGTGGGCCCCGTCGTCGCTGATCCAGAATCCTTAGCGGTTACACCTTACCAACGTGATTCTTTGTAACGGTCTCGTAGTGTGCTTGCTAGCCATCTCACCTGAGGAAGTGTGATGAATAGCTAGCGTAGCTCACGACTTGTGGGTAAAGTTGTGCAACCTCTCGAGAGTGTAAAACTGATATATCAGCTGTGCTCACAGTCATGAGCGGCCCAGATCCTCCTTTTGATTAGTGGGGTTATCAACCTTTGGCGAGGGAGATTTCCCCGGGTGGTTTTGGTTTGGATGGTTCTCAGTAGTTCTTAAATAATACTGATTAATTTCTTAAGCAATTTGGGTTATGGTAACTCATCCACTTGTAGTAATTAGCTTAAATAAAATTTGCCAAGATTAAAAGCTAATGCAGTTGAGTCAGCTAGCCTAGAGCCTCATAGTTTGTGTTATACTTGTTGAGTACGAGTTTGTACTCACACTTGCCTCTCTACTCTTCTGTTCTATTTCGAATATCTTCGACTGCTGCTCAGTGCCCGGCAACGTGGAGGACTACGTTAGCAGCTTCGATGACTTCTAGGCGTTTGTCTCCCAGTTGACGTCCCTGTGGCGCCCAGCTTTTCATGTATCCATTTTACGCTTCCGCAATTTCTTGAACTGATTCTTGATCAGTTGTAATAAAGATATTCATTTTATAATTTATACGCTTTTATTCGTGACATGTGTTGTGATATCTTGATAGTCTGTTGTATATATGCGTGACTTGATCCTGGCGCATATATGATTGCTCGATTTATGTTCTTATAAATCGGGTGTGACACGAGGCCCCTTTAGCAAACTTGCGTGTAGTACCAGTCGTAAACCAATAAAATGGCGTCGTACTGGAAGTATGAGCACAAGGCCCCTTCAGTAACCTAAGGAACTAGTCAGGGACTAGAATTAGTTACTAGAAGTATGGGAGCAAGGCCCCTTCAGCCAACTTGCGCGTAGTACTAGTCATAAACCGGTAAAACAGAGTTGTACCGGTAGTAGTAACCTCTAGGCATCAATAGAAGATGTCCCCAGTTGATGAAGGATGAAACCGACGTGGATGTTTAATATTCCATGAGTTTGGTACCTCTTGGCCATCTGGGTACTGTAACCGATAAGATCCAGAGCCTCTAACCTTGTGCACGGTGAAAGGTCTTTCCCACCATGAGTTAAGCTTGTGTAGCCCGGTATCATCCTAGATTCGTCGAAGAACCATATCTCCAACGTTGAAAGAGCAGCGTTGAATGTTCCTGTCGTGGTAATGATGAACTCCTTGTAGGTAACGACGAACAATGCATTGCATCGGATTTCCTCAGTTGAGTCAAGTTCAAGCTGTCTTGCAGTATCAACCGAGACCTTATTCAAACATCTTCAGTCGTGGAGACTTCCATATTACGTCAGCTGGTAATATGGCTTCAGACCCGTATACGAGAAAGAAAGGTGATTGGCCTGTGGCTTTGCTTGGTTGTGTGCGAAGCCCCCAGACTACTGATGAGATCTCATTGATCCACTTGCCGCCCTTTTTGCTTTTCTCGTCATAAAGTCTTTTCTTCAGTCCATCAAGAATCAAGCTGTTGGCGCGCTCTACCTGGCCATTGGCCCGCGGATGAGCCACCAAAACATATTTGACTTCAATGGAGCTGCGTTCACAGAAATTCTAAAACTGATGCAAGTGGAAATTGGATCCCAAATCTGTGATAATTGTGTTGGAAAAGCCAAAGTGGTGTAAGATGTCGCAGATGAAGGTAACCACTCGATTTGCAGTGAGTGCTGCAATTGGTTTGTACTCGATCTACTTTGTAAACTTGTTGATGGCCACCAACACGTGTGTGAAACCTCCTGGCGCAGTTGTGAAGGGCCCATTCATGTCTAGGCCCCAGCATGCAAACGGCCATGATGGTGGTATATGATGAGGTTATGAGCCGGAATATGAGGCTGTTTGCCAAAGAATTGACAGTTGGTGCATCGGCGAACGAGTGCTTTGGCATATGCCAGAGCAGTCAGCCAGTAGAAACCAGAGCCAAACGACTAGTGTGCGAGAAGCAGTGTGGTTCCCGCACACGCCTTCATGAATCTCTTGGAGTATTTCTTTGCCTTACTCCATGTTGACACACTTCATGAGTATGCCAAATGCTGATGCACGCTTGTATAGATTGACCCTGACTAGAACATACCCTTTGCTGCACCGTAGAATGCGAGTAACTTCAGCACTTTTTGGGTCAATGCTGGGGGGTAGTTTCTGCTCCTGGATGTAGTCGTTGAAGGCCACCCTCCAGTCGACCTCGATCATCAAGACCTCTCGGTCGGGTTCCTTGGGACCCTGAGCGATGGTACTTGAGTCTGGTGCCCTAATGGAAGGGTGATGCAACTCGTGAATGAAAACTCCGGTGGGATGTTAGCTCGATCAGAACCCAATTTGGAGAGCACCGCCCACGTTGTTGTCGCGAAGCATGTGGTGAATTTCCAACCCTGAAAACTTTTCTCGAGCTTACGTATTTCCATAACGTAGGCGTCCATAGTGTCCTTGTTGATGTCCCACTCCTTGTTGACTTGTTGAACCACCAGTAAGGAGTCGCAATAGACGAGTAGTCGCTTGTTGGAGACCTCGAACAATATTTGAAACATGTATTTGAGCTGTTCTCCTCTCGGGATGATAAAAAGTACTCCCGCACCACCACCACCAAGCTTCAGTGAACCATCAAAGTACATGACCCAATGCTCCGGCTGGTTGGTTGGGGCTTCCACTTGGTTTTCTTGCCACTCCGCCATGAAATAGACTAGTGCCAGCGACTTGATGGTTGTCCGGGGCTTGAAGTCGAGTGTAAGGGCTCCCAGCTCCACCGCCCACTTGGAGATGCGCCCGGTAGCATCCCGATTGTGGAGGACATCCGCCAGTGGGAAGTCGGAGACCATCAGGATATTGTATGCATCGAAGTAGTGGTGAAGCTTCCTGGAAGTGATGAGTATACCGTAAAGTATTTTTTGAATCGTCTTATAACGTCTTATAATGAACCTTAGATTCAGAGAGGACTTCGCTGGTGAAGTAAACTGGTCACTGCACCCCAAAGGCATGGCCTTCTTTATGTCGTTCCACCACGATTGCTGTATAGACGACGTGAGTAGTCACGACAATGTAGAGTAGCAGGTTCTCGCCTGGTTGGGGAGCCGTTAGAATGGGTGGCGACTGCAAGTGATGTTTGAGATCTTGTAGCGCCTGGTTTGCCTCCTTAGTCCACTTGAACTTGTCGTGGTGCTTGAGCAACTTGAAGAAGGGTAGTCCTCTTTCTCCAAGTCGGGAGATGAATCGGTTCAAAGCTGCCATGCAGCTAGTGAGCTTCTGGACGTCCTTGATCGTCTTTGGAGCATCCATGGCTATGATGGTGTTAATATTCTCTAGATTTGCTTTGATCCCGTGGTGACTGACAATGAACCCGAGTAGTTTGCCTTGAGGCACGCCAAATATGCACTTTGTCGGGTTGAGCTTTCGTCGAAACCGTCACAAGCTGTTGCGGTGAAGTTGGTCCGCAAGGCACAGTTGGATGGCCTGTTGATAGGTGGCTCCTGCATTCTTCAACCCAAAAGATATTGTAGTATAAGCATATGCTCCAAAGGGGGTGATGAACGTTGTTTTGATCTGGTCCTCCTCCTTGAGAGCTATTTGATGATAGCTCGAGTAGCAGTAGAGGAAGGAGAGCAAGACGCAGCCAGCCGTAGAGTTGATGACTTGGTCGATGCGTGGGAGTGCGAAGGGGTCCTTTGGGCAATGTTTATTGAGATTAGTATGGTCCACACACATTCTGCGTTCATTATTATTCATTTTCAATACAAGTACAGGATTAGCTAGTCACTCGGGGTGGTAAACTTCTTTAATAAAACCAGCCGCGAGTAGTTTTACTAGCTCCTTCTTGATGGCCTCCCACTTTTCAGGGGCGAAGCATCGTAGTCGTTCCTTTTTCGGAGTGGCTTTAGGGTCAACTTTTAGGCAATGCTCAATCAACTACTTGGGCACCCTTGGTATATCCGCTGGTTAGCCCTGAGGAAGCTGATGAGCGCACTTTCCTATTTGTCATCTAAGCCACCCCCGATCAAGGTAGTCTTGGATGGGTCGCCTTCTTGCAGCTGGATGGTCTTGATGCCGACGTCGCTAGGGTTGGGTTTAACCCTCGACTAGCTTGGCCGTTGGTTGGAGATCTCCATCTCTATGTTGGTCAGCTTCAGCGCGGTCGCAAGTACTTCTACAGACGGTTCTGCCATGCGTGAAGTTGTGGCATACTCAATTGCCTCCTGGTCGCAGTCGTACGACTTCTTCAGGTCGCCACGGAGTGTGAGTACACCTATCTTGCTAGGCATCTTGAGCAGCAGATAAACGTAGTGGGGCACGGCCATAAATTTGGCTAGTGCAGGCCTACCAAGGATGGCATGGTACGACGAGTCGAAATCTGCCACCTCGAACTTGATGTACTCGGTGCGGTAGTTGTCTTTTGTCCTAAAGGTGACTAGCAGGACCATTGACCCGAGTGGTGTAGCCACATTACCCGGGACGATGCCATAGAAAGGAGCTTTGCTGGAAGTGAACATCTTGGAGATGTCCAGTCTCATCTTCTTGAGAGTACCCGCAAAGAGCAGGTTGAGGCCGCTCCCGCCGTTGATGAGTACTCAGGTGAGTTGTGAGCCCGCTACGACAGGGTCTTGGATGAGCAGGAATTTTTCTGGCTTGGAGAAGCTGGTCCATTGATCATCCCTGGAAAAGGAGATTGGGACCTCACTGTATCTCAGAGGTCGTGTCGTGCCCGGCTCCATAGAGAGTATTTCATGGAGGGTTAGCTTCTGCGCGCGCTTGGATGGGAATCCGCCGTCTCCATCGAAGATGATGTTAATGATGTTCTTCGGATCCTGAAAGTCTTGAGCCCCTGACTTGTCACCTTCTTCATCATCCTCCTTGTCCTTTCGCTTTCCTGGTTGATGGAGGGGTGGTGCGTTGAGTGATTTGCGGATGGTGATGCACTCGAAGAGTGTGTGCCACGACTTCGGGTGTATCGGGCATTGTTTGCGGATGACTTGCTCGTATTCCGAGTGGTTGTTCCCCGACTTCTTGCCACGCGGGTTGTGCTCAATAGCCGCAACTTCATGGTCTAGCTTGCGCTTTCGGGTGTTCCCCGAGTGGTTCCACTGGCTTTTGTCGAAGTGGCCATTGCCATTGCCTTGCTTGTCATGGTTGCGCTTGGGGAAGCGATTGTTTTTCTCATCCTCCTGGTCAGCCCACCTTGCCATCATGTCACGCAGCTCCAGGGCAGTAGTCGGGCGATTGCGCCCGAAGTTGTTGTGGTAGAACCAACCTGAAGTACACCGGCTCAAGTACGCGAGTCCCCTCTTGAGGGCTCCACCGTACTTCAAACGGTATAATCCATTGGCCTGTTGGGTAACGTCCCGATAAACCACCGAAAGCAGGATCAAACAAGGTACCTCGCACGAAGGTGAGTCCAGAGATACAAATGGCATTACACTTTACATCACAGGCAGGTATATTACATAAGTGTATAAAAGCAACATTAGTTCCCAATGAAGGGACATTATTACAGCATAGTTTAAGTTTTAAGTTACAGCAGCGGAGTTTGAAAACACGGACACTGTACACGTCGTCACTATGGATATCATGCTAGCCCAGGCATGATATCACTCAGCAAGATCTGTGTTGGCCGGGGACGGATCCCATTCCACGGACCAACCATCAGGCAGGGGGTAGGGCCACGGTATAGGGAGAGCTGTCTCATCAGGGGGATTACCTGAAGTAGAAAGTCATAATGCAAGATTGAGTATACTAATACTCAGCAAGACTTACCCGTTCATGGTATACTTAGCCATGTACCTAGACTTATGCAGGCTTTTCAGGTTTTGGGTAAAGTTTTCAGCTGAAAAGCAACAAAGAGTAGATCCTTAATTTTCAACTTTTAGCTTTCCAGTTCTAGGTGGTTATCCATTCTAGGTGAGCACCTATAGCTATTCAAGCATGGTAGAATTTTTAGCCAAGCATCCTCTTTGATAATCACAAAGTTACTCTTGTTACTCTATGTGGTAAAGGGATCAAGCAGTCTCAATCTCCGCGAGAAACGGACGATTCCTGAATCGAATTTCAACCTTGCAAGGATAAACCTAACTCACACACTTGGAACGTTCAGCAATTGTTCCAAAGCAACCGTTTGCCTTTCATTCCGACTCGTGGATCAGATCCACCACAAGCGATTGCAGGACCATACGCACTTCCAAAGTGCAGGACGTACGCCTGTAGCGCGACTACATGTTCGTACTCCTGGTTGCCCTGCAACACGTATTCCTACACGTCGAATAGAGTAACAGGAAGAACCAAAATACGAGTCGTGGGAGGTATGTCCACTCCTCGGGCCGATTGGTTACTAGGCTTACCGCTTACCATATTTTGCGGCATGTGGCTAGTACTTTCAAACGCTTAACCACCGCTACCACACACTGCGACCTTATCAAATTCAACAACACAGACGGGGTATCATTTCAACCATGATACCTTATATAATTCCCGTCCGTCATCCTTATAGTGATTATAGGAAGGTAAACATTGCAATCCCTATATCGCGCAAGTGACAGGAAATCACCCGACTTCTACCGGTCCTATTAGCATAGCAGCTATTCAGATTCAAATTTTAGTGTTCAGCTCATTGGTTCCTGGAATTATGCAACTAGGGTTTTCAAGCAATTCCTAAGAACTTAATGCATAGAAATATATAAATAGATATACATTGCAGTGTAAATAAAATAGTGGGTTATGTCCGAGGCTTGCCTTCTTGCGTAGTGTTGGGGGCAGTAGGGTCAAAGTTTTCCGAAATTTGGTTCGGAACTTCAGTTAGACCTTCGACGGTGTTCCCTGGGTCTTCAGCTGGTTCTATTCCTTGTTCCAGAACCACTTCGTAATCACCGTCGGCGAGAGTAGTCGAGTCTACATGATGTGCAAAACTATAAGTTGAAGAATGCATATTCTTGTATGTTATTTCACAATAAAGTTCCAATCCAAGAAAAGTAGAAATTACTTATTACATATGTCATTTAGTTCTGCACTGGGCAGTCATTTATTGGGTATTAATTATTTTATCTAGACACATTAAACAGTAGGGTTAACTACACTAAGCATCTAACTAGTGGCATAAGGTAAAAGGTTGGGTGGGTTTCTAATAACCATATTAAATAACTTTATTTATTTGCTGTACCAAGTATTTACATGAACCCTATGTTGATATTAAATTATGGACTTATTATAATATGTCCAAATTATTTTAATTGTTTACCATCTAATCCTAAGTTGGGAATTTAATGACAGGTTATACTATTAGAGAACAGCACCCTAACATATTTTCATAATTTTTGAGCATTTAAATTTACAGATATTAATTATATAAGGTTAACTATGCATTATTCATAATTAAACTCATATATTATGAAAATACTACTTAAATAAAAGAATAAATATTTTTCTTAGATTCTACATATTAAAAGAAAACTAACACAACTGATTTCATATTTTTATCATTTTTCTATCAAATACTAGACTTTCTTTAAGCCTACAACCAATTAAACTTAACATTTAAATTAGAGCATCAAACATTCAGAAACTGAATTTCATCCTTTAAGTAAAATTGTAGATCTTAAAAAGAGGATTCTAACAAACTTTAGATTGTATTTTTGTGATTTTTCCTTGAATTGATACAGAATTTCAAAATTTGCATCAGAATAACATAAAGGGGTCCTTTAAGCACTATTCACATGAGTCTACGGTTTTTTTCAG